>NC_071573.1:37229111-37361611 GCF_024509145.1 Vidua macroura | reverse complement strand
ACATTGTTGTTTCAAAATTTGTACCTAAATCTTTTAGTACAGATCTGTGGAAATATGGATTCATCCTGTTTTTCATTTTTTGAATGAGTAAGTAAACACCAGTGAGGCTGTTGGTGTTTCAGGGTGTGATTTAGTGTAGGTTAACGTAGTGCAGAGGGTATTTTGCAATAAAATTTTAAATTAGAGAGAATATATTTACTGCCTGTCATGAGTCTGGCTTATGAACTATAGGCTTGATATTTGGCAGAATGTGTAAGAACTGATAATTAGGTGTGTGTGTGTGCAGGTAGTGACATTTGTTTAAAACAAAGTACTGTAAAACTGAATTCATTTATGCCTCTTACTTTGTTCGGTTGCTCATAGACAAGTAATAAAATACACCAATAATATCTCTGTTTGCAATAAGCTTTAATTATACAGGCACCTGATAAAATGCAGATGAGCTATCTGCTCTCTGTGTATGAGGAGTCTAATAAATAGAACTGGCAGCTCATCTGTGTGCATGTATGTGTATGAGTGAGAAAGAGGGGAAGAGAGGAACTCATCTGTAATAACAATGATAGCTTTGAAGGTGGGACTTGGTAATTTTCACAGCTTTATTGGCTGAAATTATCAGATGAAAAGGGTTGGCACCATTGTGAGAGTGTGTGTGTGTGTGCTTTTCCCCACCCAAGTATATAGGTATAGGGAATAATGGACAGGTATAAAATTCTGTACTTTAATGATCTACCTTAGATTTTTTTATCTTAACAATTTGAAGATCTATTTTGTGCTCCCTTTACTAATGTCAGTAAAACTGCAAGATTTACATACTTGAGAGTGGATTTCAAAATGCTGTGGGGAAATGGGGACACAGGATAGTATATATTTATAATTTTTTTTTTGTAATAATTTATATTTTTTAACTTATGGCTCCTGAGCTGTGTTATTTACATGTAGTTTCTTTCCCTGGCAAAGGGTGCTCCTAAATTAACTTTCTGTGCTGTTGTCAGTAAGGATCCATTTGATCTAGTGTGACCACCTCCTGTTATTGCTGAATATTGAAATATGAGTGTGCCCAGATCCTGTATGAAAACCTTGATTAGGGGTCATTAATCCTCTACATACTTAGTGTTTGATTACCTTTTTTGGAAGATGTTGGGACTGGATGAAGTCAGGTCTGTGGTAGCGTTTGCTGTTTAGGGTCAGACATTTGTTCCAGCAGCTGCCCTGAAAGGAAAATACGTGTTCTACATCTGGTGGAAGTTAAGGAGTTTCTCCTTGGCTCCAGGAGCCCAAAGTCCAGATTTTTTGTTAAAGCAGAACAGGACACATGACACTTTTTCTGTTTCTTACTTACCTTTGGCTGACTAGAAGTCAGGTAAAAAGAAGAATTAAAATTGTTGCTTCAGTAGGTATTTACTTAATGTTTAGCCAGGTCTCACAAGTAGCAGAGTGCTTGGGGTATCCTCCAGATACCTCAAGCATCCTCTAGATTAACTTCCACACTACTCCTGACTCACCCTAGAATATTCATCTAGGTACACCTTGGGAATCCCTGAGTTACTTGGTTGTTGTGTAGTCCAAGCAGTGTGCTGCTGAGTTAGGACAAGCAGCTGGAGCCAGGATGGAAATGTAGTGGATAAGACTTTCTCTCAAACAGTGCTCTAAGGGCAAACTTACACGTCTTGTGCATCAGCTGGCCCTCCAGTATGTGACTAGTCTGTAGTCTCTATTTCCAGAACAGTGTTCTCTAAGCATCAGGCTGTAGGAAACAAGATTTGGTAGGAATAAAACTTAAATTGCTGCTGAGAAGTATTATGAAAAATCTGGAGAGATGGAGTCAGCCTTGTAGAGGAATTTTGAAAGAATTTGAAATTACACACAGGAGTTGTCAGATGTCCAGGCTGGATCCACCATCAGGTGGGTTTTGTCTGAGAGGGAAAGGCGACAGTAGCTCCAGCATTCAGGGACTTCAGTGTGGTGTGTGAGGGGGAAGGATTCGTGCCCCTTCAGCAGCGCTTGGCTCGCTTTGTTCACAGCTGCACTCAGCCCTTAAATATTTGTGTTGACCTGATGGCAAGTGGAGATGTGTAGAGAGAGGAGTTCAAACTGTTGACCTGCTAACACCGGCTTTTGCGACTTGACTCCAGTTGTTTAAGATCTGTGATCTGCAGTTGAGCCATTCTCTTCCCATTGAGGTGGAATGAAAGGTGTTACACAGACGGAGAAATACCTTGTTTTCAACCCAGATTGGGATGGTGGTTTAAATACTGATATTGTATTATGCACTGTGGTTTGACACTGCTAGGGAATGTCTGAAGTGTGCTCGTATTAAAGATCCTGGTTCAATGTTAAAGATCCTGATTTAATATTAAAGTTCCTGATTAGTAGGAGAGGGTTGCTGGGTTTTTGTGTGATTTGATGGAGAAAGTGGAATAAGAGCAAAGTTCCACATGAATTAATATAAGCCAGAATACATGTGGGTACTCAAGGAAATCCCTGTTGTTGTGGCCTGCACTTGCAAGAACTGGTGTACTGAAATATACAGCACATGTATCTTTTTATTCTCCTTGGCAAGACATAAATTTATGTACATATGTATGTTTAGCACTGGCAGCATAATGTGCAAGTTGTCAAGGTGTTCAGGAGGGTTTTTTTGACAGGAACCTTGAAGAAATCTGGGGATACATACCCCATCTTCTCCGCTCTGTCTCCTCATGTCTCCCCTCACGCTTCACTGCTGGGCAATATTTTGTCTGTTCTCCAGCCCTGAGGTGAGGGAGAGCCCAGGCCAGGGTGACTGGAACCAGTGGGAGCAGCCCCTGGCAGCCCCTCACAGCCCTGCTGGCACCCACAGGTACAAGGCAGCTTCTGAGAAGGAGGGTAAAAATAAAAATGACAGAAAATGAATTTAAAAAGAAATTTAAGGAAAACTAGAGGGAACAACAGGTTAAATAAGCGATGAAGGTCAAGGTGAGGCGGAAGTGCAGGGCACTGAGTTGCTGGTGCAGGTTTGAAACTGGGATTCCTGGAAGTCAGCATGTGGGAAAACATGGAATTCTGTCCTGGGCAGATGGGATGAACTCTAGAGGTGAGGAAAAAGGGTTTGGGGGACGAGGCTGGAAGGAGCCAGGGGAGGAGGAGAACCCTGGCAAGGGAGGCAGGGAAGGCTGTGGAAGATGGCGGCAGCTCCTGAGGGGAGCCCATGCTGGGAACAGTGTCCCAGGGGAAGGCACACACTGAGGGCACTCATTCGGTATAAATTATAAAATTAGTTTGGTTTTAGTGCCTATAGTGACTGTGTGGGGTCCTGGTGTTGCTGGCATGAGCAAGTGGGGTTTGACCACAATATGTGTGAGGAAAACTCACGTGTAGATTGCTGTATTCTAATTCTCTTAATTGCTCTGAGACAGGAAAGCAGAGCTGGACAGGCAAGTTCTGCACACAGATAATTGCTTTTGGTGCTTGACAGAAGCTGTAAACACTGGTCGATTGCCTGTAAACATGTAAGAGCTTAATTTACCTTTAGTTGTAAGGATTACATCAGAAATATCCTCATGAACAGCAGATTTATCTTATATCAACTCAATTGGTACATACCATTATAGAACAAGTAAGCTAAAACACTCACACCTAGTACATAGTTGCCAGCCAGACTAAATTTTCCATTTTAAATTTCTTTCATTGCTGGACACTATAAATTTTGCACGTGTGTGATAGATATTTGGCTCCATCTCTAATATCTTTAAAGAAGAAAAACATTTTAATTACTCAAATTGTTAATTAATATGTGATTCATGCTGCTATAACAAGATATATCAGGAGCACTCATAAAATCAATCAAATAAAGGTTACTGTTTTATTTAGGAGCAAATTGAAGATTCTGTGTTTTAATTAAAAAACTTTGTGTTATATCTAAAATATCTACATTGCTTTTATCACTCTATAGTTCTATTTTTAATATTCCAATTTATTTAGTCATGTAAATTCATTTTAATCTAAAACTATCATTGAAGTTAAGCAACTATAGGGAAGGAAAATTTACAGCTGCAAATAGCTACCATTTCAGGAATGGGCAGCAATCACATAGGAGAATAAACTATTAAAATATATGATGTTTTCATTTAAAATCAGAAGAGAAAACCTAAGTTTTCAGAGTTACATTAATGGAAACATGTAAATTTTTGTGAAATGGGAATAAAAGAACTGAAACAAAGCAAAAAAGAGGTAAACTATTATAAATTCCTGCATATTCAGACTTTCTGTCTAGCTGGGTGTTACTCAGATCTACTTTAAGTGAAGTCTGTGTGAGAAGAACAGCAGGATTGGAGAGGGACAGAGAATAGGAAAAACAAAGCAGATGGAAGTATGAACACATGCAGGGAGACAGGTCTGGGACAGAAGGAATTGACATGGAAGTGTAAGGAAAGTGACAAATGTTTGTGTATTTTCCATGGTTGTTTTGGTAATCCAAAAGCAGTTCAAGTGAATTTTTAAACCTCTATTGTTGTATCTTTCCTCTTTTTGCACCTTCTGCAGATTTCTTCCTTGTACATTTGTTTTCTGTCATCTTCCCTTCTTAGAGATGAGCAGAGGCTTTCAGGCTAACTTTTTCCATTATTTATTATTATTATACTTTTTGTATAAATTACTCCATCCTTGTGAGCGATCCTGTCCGCACCTGTGCAAGGATGTCATTGTAACAACACTTATGATGTTACAGGAGTTGCTAAAAAGTTGTTAAAATACACTTCAGTCACTACAATACTGCAATTCAAGCACAATTACCACGCTGAACCACCTGAATTTGTTAACTTAAAGAAGTAATTGGGTTTTACACTTATTGAGTTCAGTGGTTAAACCTGGCGTGTTGCCTCATGCAAGAGAAGAACTCTCTCTAACAAAAATGTAGGAGTGCACAACTTGGTTTTTGTTTTTATTTTGAGACGGCAGGCAGATGTCCTAAGGCACGGTACAGGAGATGTTTAAACCTTTATACATCTTGCAAACTGCTCCTGTTGCAGTCACTCTCCAGGACTGCATTCTTCTCGTGAGTTTGGAAGGGAAAACTTCCTCTGTACATCTCCACTCAACCACAGGGATTCCATCCTGCATCCCAGCAGAGGAAACAGCTGAATACTGCTAGACCTCGCTTTAGTGTCTGTGCTGTAGGTAATGGATGTTTAATGTTTTGCAAGTTTCTCCTGAAAATACAGAGCATTTTTGCAGATCATGGTCTTTCAAGTTGAATTCAGCCTGTGAAATTTGTGGGGAGCATTTTGCATGAAGACGCCTTTGAAGCAAAGACCCAATTCTAAGAAACTTCGCTGAAAATTTGCACTTGAATTGCACTGGTGGCCACTGCATGGGAATTAAGCATAGCTAGTACTCACTCGTGGGACTGCTGAAAGTTTTAGCCATTATGGTTGGCTTAAATGATTTTCAGGAAATGAAAAATCATTAAAAACAAACCCTGACCAGACAAGTTTTTTATTTTCAGTGGTAACTCAGCTTTGTACCTGTAGCTGCTATGTCAGTAGAGTACATGTAATTTTTTTAAAAGTAGTTTTGTTTATCAGGGTTTTAGAGGAATAGTCTGTTTTGCCCCTCAGTGTTGTAAAGGGAAAGACAAAGTGTTTGCCATTTCCTCACCTCTCAGAGTGCCCAAAGCTCAGTGGCACCTGAGGGAACCAGGGGTGGCTTCCCTCAGAAGCCAATCAAACTTGTGCCATTGACTTTGCACATCCAGCTTTTCACCCAAGCAGTGGGTTTTAGTATTGATGTTCTGTGACTAAATTATACTTCCTTTTTATAGAAACACGTTTCTTAGAGGGATGGACCTGACCCAACAGTTTAAGTGGCTTGGCTATATCAAATTTATTCAGGAAAAATAGCTTTAAAAAGGTAGGCTGTGTTTGAGACCTTCAGCTGAAAGCTCTCACAGAGTCTCCTGGCTGCATCCTGCAGTTCTTTTTAAGTTATGTACCAGGAAAGGATCTGTGATAAATAAAGGACAAAGAATCCTGTATTTGCTTAGTGAACCTGAGGCTATCCAAAATAAGTGTTACAAATATTTATTTGAAAAGTGACATGAGCAGGAAGGGTTTGCTGAGGAGCAGTTTTGGTGCAGCCAGACCACAATGTTATTAAACAAGATACACCTGTAGATATTTGCTGAACTCAGAGGAGTGCGAGGAAACCTTCTCATGCTTCAGCAGAGACATGAGAACACCAGATCTAAAGGACTTCTGTTCTATTGTGTGATAATGCTCTGTTTATCTGTTGGGCTTTTTCTTGCTGGGCTTTTTTAAGCTTCCTAAGTGGCAAATGAAGCAAGATCTGTCAAAGTCTCTCTGAACTTGTAACTGGTAGAAAGCCATTTGTTGAGATAAAGAGGAAATTTTTAAAATGCAGCCTTTTTAGTTGTGTAAAATGGAATTTGTGGGATCAATTGGAAGTTGCTCTGTATGTCTAGAGAAGAAAAGTTGAGGTCACTCATGCGTACAGTTGTGCCTGCAGTGTATCTCCAACCTCCTTTCAATGGAGGTACTTCTTCTCCTCATGCTTCCCCAAACAAAAACAGGTTAGGTTTTGTAAAATTTATGTGTCTTATGCATAGTATTTCTGAAATCTATTTATTTATAGTTGTTGATAGTGATTTATTGTTATTAATAGTGGTTCCTCAGTAATTCCTGGGGTGAGATGTATAATACAACCTTATAGCTGTTGTGCTATGGAAAGGGAGCAATCAGAGACTTGGGTGCATTTATTTGTACAGTTAGGCCTTATTTTCAGTCAGCAGAAGTTTCCAAAGCTCAGCATTTTGGAAATGGAGGTTTCAGGTATAATTACATCCAACACTGAACCTCAGTGAAATAGTCTGGTGGCTCAGATTGTGTGTGGAGGCTGTCTCACTTAAAGGGGTTGAAATGCAGGGTTACGTGTCAAGGAATTCTTAAAGGCTATTACTTATTGCATTGTTTATTAACTGTATATATTTTATTGAATTTCTGTGGAGAAGATGTGGTACATATTTATTTTTTGGACATAGTGATTGAAGACCTTGGGCAGCCCCAGGATTACTATGCCCAAATGAATATATTCCAAAGTCCAGAAGTGGAGTCCAAAATACTTTCAGATACTGTTTTTCTCGGATGGATGTTAAAAGCCTTTAAGTTTTGAGAGGATTCCTATGAGAAAGCACCTTTAAACTGAGAAAGGTCGATTTCTTTGACAGCCAAGACAAGAGGTTTCAGAGGGGTTACTGTGATCCAAAACCTGAATTATGTATGGCAGTCCTTAGGGTGTATCTTTTAAAGTGGGAGTGACTGGGGCTGGAAACCTGGTGGGATGGTGGCTGTTCATTCCCACATGCAGCTGAGATATTACACTTAAACCTCGTGTTGGAGGAACACTAAGGGTGCAAAGTTAAGTGCTCTGGAGGCAAGAAAAGCCACCCTTAAGGCTGGTGAGGCAGGGATGCAGCTGACAGGAATTCCATGGCTGTTTGCTTGTGCTCAATCCCAGCTCTCCCTGTGCTATAGCTCTTTTGGGGAGTGAAAGGCAGATGGGGGTTGGAGAGGGTCTTTTATTTTATTTGTAACATCAATGTTTTCTCTTAAACAACACCTGAGAAACAAGCCTACTGGTTTTGCTTAAACTGTACCAAACATAGTTCTGAGGATATTTTGGCACAAATTAAAGTTATAAGCACCTTTAAAGTCAGGTCCTGCAACAGAAGGTGTTTGACAAGCTGAGCTGGAGCTTTGCATTGCTGTCAAACACGCCTGACTTCTTCAGCTGCAGGGACAAAGTCTGTGTGGATGTTAAAGAGCATGTTCCACTTTGACCTGTGGGTTTGCCCTCTCTCATCCTTAATCTATCTTTCATTTATAGTTTTAGTGTGATTAAGGAATTGCTCTCTGGGATGCCAGGGATTGGAAACCCCAGTTAGTTTTCATGCTCTCCAGCATCTTTGGTCAGTTTTTATTTCAGCATTCAGATCACAGGAAGCCATTTATAGGACATGGTGGCTTTCACACAGAGCTACAGCCAACTGTTTTCCAAAGGTTTTGAATGCTAGAAAGCAAGTCTCACCAAATTCATGAGCTCAATATTCTTCATCCATCAGTCAAATAGAGGGGAAAAATCACACCCCTGAACCAGATAACTTCGTTACTTCCTTACTGAAAGATTCTTTTGAAAGATTCCAGTGAAGAGATCCATAAGCATTTTTATAAACTAATTTCTACTTTTAAATGTCTGCATAGTTTAATTTGTTTGTTTATTTTTGTTCTGATAGTGTTCCCGATGTGCAGGGCACTTCCAAAACTTACAGCAACATTGTCTGTCTGCCAAGCATCTGAGCAGGAGGAATCCACTGGAGAAAACAAAGAGTTGTTGAACAGAACATAAAAATTGTGCTTTTACTTGAAAATATGTATTTCCTAAAATTAACAGAGATCTTGACTTGTTTTTCAAGAGCTGCATATACTTTGGGCAAGCATATCCACAGTAGGGTAGTGGAAAAGGTTAGGAACAGAAGATGTAAAGTGCAGGCTGTACTATTGCATTGAGTAATTTTCCTTTTGATTGCAAACAAACCAACCCAGCCCAAAGTTTCCAAAAGCCTTATGTAAGATGTGTGTGCATGGAGCACAATAAAATGTTACTACTTCTGGTTTCCTTTCATGATGCAGGAGACAAAGCAAATAAAACCTTGACAAAGGATCACAGATTATCTCTCAATGTTAAAATTCGGCCAATGTGTTAAATGATAGTTATGATGTGAACTCTCTGTGGCTGGACTCCTCTCACCTTAGTATGCTTTAGAAAGCTTTGGAGAGGTATTTTCTAGGAAAAATGAAAACTTGCATGGTAATAAACATAAAACTCCCTTCTCATACTCTTAATATTTTCGCTTGGAGTCCCCTCCTCCCTTTTGAAAATATTTGGTCCGATGTAATGATTTTCCCTCTCATTCCTGTCACATGTAGACCAAAGGAGAGTCAATTGTGTGAACTGCTATTGGTAATCAAAGCGGATAAGACTTTCACTGGATTTTTTTATCAGGGTGTTTTATCTTGTACTGAGTTAGGGGGAACACTGGTGGAGGGTTTTTTTTTTTAGTATTTTTGCTCTCTCTAGATGTCCTGAGGTCAGAATATTGCAGTGATTGTCTTTATGGTCATAAAAGACCCATGAACTTGGAACAGAAGGGTCTTGTGGGGCTTAGCTCAGAAATATAAATGGCCAGAGCTAAAAGGGTTGATTGTCTTTGGTGGAAATATATATATACTTTTTGGAACAGTGGTGTGGAAGTAAAGACAAATGAACATCCTTATGGTGTAATCACCAGGTTGAAGAATCAGGTGACTTTAGTTCTCAAACTCCCTGTTAGCACAGTGACTTTTTATGTTCTTTATATCTTCGTTGGTGGATGAATCAATGTTTAAATGCTCATTTATCATTTACTATATAAAAGAAAAGCTATTATCTGAAACTCATTTTTACAGTTGCAGGCAAACCGAAATAATCATTTTCAAGGACCTAAAGCTGTTTCTTGAAGAATGTCATCATTTTCTTCTGCTTTTACTTACCACTTACACCAGTATATGAGGTACCTTCAAAAGCTGTACCTTGTACAGCCTGGCTGCAGATATTGCCAGCCTTCATTCCTGTACAAACTGGGCTAAAGAAACTTCGTTTCTACAGGCTGCATTCATCTTGCAGGCAGGACAAAAGAACCACTTTAAAAGCACAGCTCTCCCTGAACACTTGTGCTGCTTGCTCAGTAATGTGCCCTGCCCTGGAGGCTGAGCAGCTTCATTGTCCCAGACAGAGGATTTCAGAAGCTAGGGGTAAAGCCTCTACTCCGTATGGAATCACCCTTGCTCATGTCCCTCAGGAGGGGAGCTGCTGTTCTCTGCTCTTCTTTTCATGCTAAGAACCTCTCTGAGTAAATGAACTGTCTGTCTGAAGACGTACAGGAGTAGTCTTCATTTTGCATTATAATTTGATGACTATCCTAATAGATAATATTAATATTAATTTGTGCGTGTTCTCCGTTCTCAGTCTGCCTGGGTGTAGCTCGTGCATATCCACACTCAGAGGTTTCACCCACTGATGTTGCTCAGGACCCCTGTTCTGAGCCGTGCCAGGACACAGAGGTTGTCCTTCCTCTGGGGGAAAGCACAGCTCTGCACATCCAAGTGCTCTGGGATATTCTGTCAGAACCAGAGTGTTGCACTACTGCTGCTCCTCCTCGTGCACACAAAGGAGGATAGCAGTGTAGACAATGCCATACATTTACTTCTGTTAGTTTAACCTCACTTCATTTAATTTTTATTCCCTTGGTGCCCCCATATTTTGCCACCCCTTTGTGCCTTATTCTTTATCTCACCAAATGGCCAAAGCAGGCAAATGAGATGATATGCTGAGGGCAGCCAAGTGGTAAGACCAACAGCAATGTCCCTGCAGGAAATGATAGAACTCCTGTGATTGTGGATCACTGGGGATTCTGCTGCTCTCTTGCAGGCCCAGGCACTCTGGAAAACTCCCAGTTTGTGCCTCTGTGTCCCCTTGTCAGTGAATAGTCTCTCTCTCTCTCATTTGCTGGCAGAAAAGTGCACACACAAGGCCTGTTCTCCCTTAATCCCACTTCAAAATCGGGTTGGAAACACAACTATTATAGGTGTTAATTTACATCAGAGTCTAATTGTTAAAATCGTCCTGGTAAAAAAGTTCTGTGCTCTTTTAAACTCACCTGTATCTGCTTGCACATCTTGTAATTTGTGAGCACCAGAAGACTGTAATTTACTTAAATGTTTCTATCTTTATTTTATAAAAATCCATAGGTACCTTTTAAAGCAAAGTGTACTTTTTATAGTGTAATATTTTGAGTTGAATATGGTGAGAATTGAACTGTTTTATCTGTAATGCAATAGAAAGGTATCATCTCTTCATGGGGAAATAGAGGTTTTCTGTGAGTCCTACTGTTAGCTCACAAAGTCAGTTGAGAAAAAGCTCATTTTAGAAAAAAACCCAGAATTATCTGATGCTGAAAGGGACATCTGCTTGTTTATTTTTGTTTTTTCAGGTGTTCATCTTTGGGATTTTTTTGTGCTAGTCCCCCAAGCTGAGAAGTCATTAATATTTGCACTAGAGGGGAATATTGCAAGTTAAATGGCCACAGGTTTTACTTGGCTGACTTTGCTGAGGGATCAGTTTGCTGCAGGTATTTTGTGTCTTTGGTTAAAGCAGAACGTCTCAACAGTTTCACATGATAAAAGATGTGGTGTCGGTGATAAGTGTGTTCATTACACACTAATTAAAAGGTGCAGCAGCAGTGATGGAATGCCACTCAGAGCTCCCGTGTTCTCAGCATGTCTATTTAAAAATTGTGTGTTAGAAACATACTTTTGTACACGTTGTTGGGTGGGGGAAAGACCTCAGTGGTCATGTATTCCTAACCTGCTGTGTCATTTTAACAAATTGCTTTCTCAGTCACATGATCATACTTCAGCCTTGTAGGGTATTCACTGTTTTGAGGAAGAAAGGCAAAGCTTAATATTCTCCCTAGCAGTTTGCCCCCATTTCATTCAGAACTACCGGTAATAAGGGAATTCAACCTATGGACCAGCTGTAGGCTCTCAGCCTTCTTTGCTCAGTCCATGGGCATTGTACCCAAAAGGCATTGGTTTGACTTTCTCCTTCTCTGTTGTTTTATTTTCCTGCCTTCTCTCCATCTTCTACTTCTGGGGCTGATGCTAATGGATTGGGAAAGGCAACTGAACTTAAAAGTAACACAAGATAGTTAGTACTGCTTGAGAGTTATTCAGAACTTGTCAGGATTGGTTCTATATACCTCTGCCCTTGAAAGGAGTTACAAGGTAAAGTAATTTTATCTTGGAAAGCCTTTTCTGCCTGACTTTTCAAGTTAATTTCAATGTTAGGAGTGCCCATTTCCACATGCCTCTTAGGAAAAAAAATTTGCTTTTGTATGGGTCATCTTGTGCTTGCGTAGAAACAGGTTTCAATGCTGTGCTTTGAATCTAAGTGTGCCATTGTTTGAGTTCACGATTAACCTCTGCCAGAGCTCTTTGTGTATAGGGACTTGATGTTTTTAGCATCGGTGTTATGGTGCTCAGAGACAAGGGGACACTATCATAAACTCTTTCTGAAACAGGAAAAAAAAAGATTATAAAAGAATGTTTGTTCCCTACTTGAGGAGAAATCAGAATTGTTAAGTGTAGAGAAAGTTCTTTAAGAGGTATATGAACTGCCTGGTAAATCTCAGGATCCATATGTGTCTACACATAAACAGCAGCCAGAGGTATTTCTGCTACTTCCCTATTCCATAAAGGTCACGCAGTATCAATACTGTTCTCTGAAGAAAACTGTTCACTACTATGAATGTTGGCTTTTATATGCCCACTTTCATGTGGGCCTATTGGATAATAATTAAATTAAGGTTTCTGACTCCTCCTAAGGTTGGGCTTATGAATATCTAAAGATCTGATTGATCAGAGAAGCTCAGGTTAACCGTAAAATTGATCAAAAAGCAGGCGAAGAATAACAGCTCAGCTGAGCAGTACTGTGGAGTGGTAAACCCAATGCTGGAGAATGTGACTGGAATGAGGCTGCAACAGCCTGCTTTTATTCCAGTGTATTTAGCATAGGGCTGTCACTTAATTGTGTTGGCATTGTTTCCCTTTGACAAAGAGGGCTGAAGACTGGCAGGTCACATGCATTTGTCTGTGTTGCATTTTACCTCACTTTGTGAGGAAAGGATCTAAAAAGTGATCAAAAGCAGCCAAGTCTTTGTCACTCCCTTTGCTCCCTGGTTAGGTTCTACAGTGTCCTGGGCTTCCAAATGCCTGACAGTGTGACTTTGGTGGGCAGCTCTTGCTCACACCCAGTGTCTTGCAAAGAACCTTTCCTCCATGGGCCATTCCTGTATCCAGGGAACCTTTCCTCCACAGGCTGTTTCTAGCAGGTATTGAGCACAAGCAATTTCCCTCAAAATCAGTAAACACACAGATTTCTTTGACAGTACAAGGATTTTAAGCCCCTGGTGCCCTAACCCATCCATGTGACTGTGGCTGGGAATAAACCACCACACCAGCCCCTTCCTTAGTTACATAACTCATCATGCTCTCAAAAACATGAGCAAGGAATGATGGCTCCAATGTGTAATTTGGGGATTGCCCATCGGTCAGGGTAGAGCAGCAGCAGTTGTGTCTTTTGGTGTTATTTCCAGGTGCAGGTTCTGTGGCTTTCACAGTGTTATGGTAACAAAAGAGGTTTGACTGGCTTGGTGTCCTAAACTGTGCACTGAGCTGTGCTCCTACTTCTAACTTAATCCATTTATCCTCCAAGTTTAATTGTGTTCGAACCGGGAGAGGCTTTAAGGCTCAATGCACTCTGACCTTTACCCAGCAAAGCACTTAAGCAAATGAGCAACTATATTCTTATTATTAAGCACATCATCGAATCTTTTGCTGGGTCATTGCAAAAATCAAGCTTGCCTTGAATGAAAAGTAAAGGAAAAGATGATGTGCTAGTGGGAGTGAGGGGTTTTTAATATTTAGTATTGTTTTTACAGACATCAAGGGTTTGTTAACTGTGAATTAGTCAAAAAGTGTTGCTCTAAATATTCATTTGAGGACAGAATTATTTAAGGGTAAGAACAGGGCAGCCTAGGAGTCAATGGTGGTTAAAGGGATTAGTTTAATGAACATTTGTTTTGGTGTTTTTGTGTTTACAGTGCTGATGCTGGAGATCTAATTATATTTCTGTACAGGGCATTTGAGTTTTTAGATGGAGGTTTGTTGTCTTTAACTGTATTTCTGAATTCTACCAAACTTTTCCTATTTTTCCTAGCACAGAGGACTTGCATCAGGTCTTAAGCGGTACTTAAGATTTGAGAGACATGGACAGGGTTGAATAAAGGGTACATGTTGCCTACCTAAAAATGCAGAAAAATCAGGTAGAATAACATTAAGAAATATTTTTGCTTTTCATTATCTAGGTGTCATTTGAACATACACTGGAGAAGGAGCCTCAAATTCCTTGAGAATGTTTTTGGTTGTTTTTGTGTGCAGCATTTTCCCTATGGACCACTCAGGCTCTGACTTATTCCATAGAATAGTGAAGAGCACACACCAACTGTCTTTCAAAAAATTGGGAAGGAAGAATTTTTTTGTGGGGCAATGAAGCTTCTATCCCTGGGATAACACCAGATACAGAACTGTGTTTCTTTATGGGACTGTGGATTATCATAATTCCATTGGACTTTTATCTATTGGGACAAAGTGCCAAGCCTCACTTGGAAAGGTCAGGCAAGTAAATATACCCTCTGTGTGATTTTTGTGTAAATTGCAAATTAGCAGGACTGCTCAGAGTAAGGCCAAGAGTGTTCAAAATAGGTACCCAGTGAATATATAGAAAAATCCTTATTTGCTGTTTCAAGCTCTTAAGTAAATTTTACCATGAGAATTTTATATTGATGGTTATGTAAATTCTTGACACTGTACTGGAAGCTAATTTGGAGCTCCTTGTCCTGACTGTTGAATCCAATCCCATCACACCCTGAGGGACAGCACCATCCCATTGTGGTGAAGATTCCCTCCCTTTATTCTGTGGATTAAGAGGCTGAATTCTAACCTTTATTTTCTTGGAATGATGGCAATGTCTGTATTTGTACATGCTGTCTTTACTGGGTCTGAATATGCACAAAACTAACTTCAGGATCTGTCCCCTGCTCTCACTGCATTCTAACAGGAAAATAAACTGCTGGTACAGGTTTTTTTTTTTCCCAGTGACTATAAAGAAACACTGAGATAGTGAAGCATTTGTCAGAACTGGTCCTTTGTGTTACCTCACATAACCATGTTGTCTTAAAAGGATATTTATACAGTACAGGGCTGCTGTATAATACCTGGTATAATTCTCTGTGTGATGCCAAAAAGGTGGGGTGCTGTGCTTTTGAGTTTTAAAAATGTCAAAATGGAAATTCGGGCCGTTTGACAGTGCACTAATTTGCTGAGAGATGTCAGAATACATAGCCCTTTCTGTAATTTTGCACAACACTTCAGGCTGTAATATTACAATAATTACTTATTGAAGTCATAATTGAGAGGTAAAAATTGAATTTAGGGTCTACATAATTTAAACAGGACCAGATTTTACCAAGCATGACACCTTTATGGTGTCTGCTATATTCCTTGTAAAACATACTAAATTTTAAGCCGATAACTCAAATGGTTCCTGTGGTATAAACTTGTGAAAAGTCACAATTTTGCATTGTGCTGCAAAGCCACCTTACAATATAGTGACTACCATGGCTCTTTAATATCCAGCAGAGTTCTCCTGCTGTGCTTTGTCAGTCGGTAGCAACATCCAAGTCTTCTTGTAAAAGTAATTCACACTTTTTTCACAACACTGTTGCTTTAATTACCACTGAACTCTGCTGTTGCTCAGACAGGCCTAGCAGGACCAAGAGAGGGTCAGCGCTGCAGTCACTGCAAAAGAAGCAAATGGCTTTTTTTCTTACTTTATTATTAACAAACCATCTTTGATTGAAATGCTCCAAGCTTCTGAGACCCAGCCTCGTCTCTGTGCTCTCTTGGGGTATTCATTATCAAAGTAGACCATGGATATCAATCTGAGAAAACATCAGAAATAATACCTAAAATCCTAATCAGAAAATGTCAAGTAAAGGCAAGATTCACGTATCTCTTACATGTGAACAGCTGATCAGGTTTTTCATATGCACCCATTGAATTTCTGATAGAAACCAACTAAGTCATCAACTTACTGTACATTTTTTATGTGTAAAAACAATTTTTACTCATTTGCTTGTGATTTTCTTTTTTCTTCATGTTTATTTCATTTGTTATATCTCGTTAGAACCAAAGACATTCACAGGAAGAAGTGAAAGATGCTGAAAGACAAAAAAGATTATATTTAAAATTACAAAATACTGCTTCTTTACCTTTGTCTCATGAAATGTTTAATATTTATGTATCTTCCACATTACAGAGCTGTAAAATAACCCTTTTAGTAGCACAAACATAATTTTCAGACCTAGGCTTGAGCATGTTTTTCTCATTGCTTACCTTAGAAGGTCAGGTTTGAAAATGGTCCTGTCCCCTCTGGCTCTGTGTGGGGGCTTAAACTCACCTGGAAAAAAATGCAGCACTTCCATCATGGCAATGTCCTCCATAAACTGCAACATTCCAGCATTTTTACAACTGGATGTGATAATTTCTACATACAAGGGAAACTGCAAAGTTGGTTTTGGGGTTGCAACTGATTTAGTCAACGTTAAATCCAGTGCAGCCTGCCAGCCTTAACACTTATTAGAATATACCTGTGATTTATGAATAGGATTAGAGATCAGCCCTGTGTTTCATATCTCACCTCAGATGATACTGCAAACTGATACCACACCACTTAACGCCACAGCAGCGCAGGGTTCCTGCCTGCCTTGGGAAAAGGGGACACCTGTAGGATTTGTATTCACTTATTAAATAGCCATATCAGCTGTGAAAATACACTGGTTTTTGCATGGATTTCTCATAGCCTAAGAATTAGAATATTCTTAATTTCTGGCCGTAGCAAGGTGAAAGCTGACTGGGTAAAGTTGTCTGTGGGATGCTCAGTAATGCCACGCCCTGATCAGGGCTGGTAACCTGGAACTAACATCAAGGAGTTAGCTACAGGACTGACAGAAAACAGCAGAAGAATGAATTTTAAAAATATTTGCCCCAAGTTACTCTCATTATTTTCTCATTTTATAGTGTCTGGAATTAAGAAGGCTAGAAAGTAAAGGTCAAAAAAAAAAAAAAAAAGCCACAAGTGGGGTAACAGAAATGACGTTTCAACACGGATTTTGGCAAGGAGGAGAAAGACTTGAAGCAGCAGTATAACACCTTGACTTGCAGACCTTCACACAGGAATTCATGCAGATTAAGAAACCTGTGATGGGCAAGATTTGCTTTTCCTCTGCAGCTCTTTAGCCAGTGGTAGATTTTTCCAAGTCCTCATTCCCAACAGAGGGACATGCCTGCTAGGAGTATTTGGACTTCTTCCTGGTGAAACCTGCACAATATGACAGAGTACAGAAGGCAGCTGAAATGATGATTATTTAAAATACAGCCTTGCAGTGACTTGGGGACGTGTGGTTGTGTGTACTGAGGACAGAGTCAGAAGGAGGGAGGGAGGGAGTTTCTTCCTTCCTCATCTACTCCTGGCACATTCAGGCAGAGGCACCACTCTCACTTCCCCATCTCCTTCTCTGCAGAGCACTTGTTCTGCAAAAAGGCACTTGCAGGAGGTATCGCTTCCTACAAATTTTTTATTTTGCATTGACTAAATGACAGGCCCCAGTCTTGCAGTGATTTATGCAGTACTAAAACTAGCACTGATCATATGCAACAGCCTGTGTGGTTCTTTCAAGAAGCAGCATCCCTGCCCTGGCATGGATGAATGGTTCCTAGAACCTGAATATACCAGTGCTGATATTTGCTGCTCTCCAGCCTGAAAGTACCTGTAAATTCACAGGCAGGAGATGCAGCTGAGGCTGTGGCTGCTTCTATCATGAATCCAGTAATATTTCCTGGGCTTTTTCCCCAGGTGTTTAGATGCTGCATATCTTTCCTCCCCCCAAATATTTGCATCCTAATATGCTGAAAAAGTGCTTTCTGATGCCGGTGCATCTCGGGGGTGGAGAGGGGAGACAGCAGAAACAGATTTAAGATTCAGTATTTGGAAAATTAGAAGAGAACAGAAAAGAAGACCTTATGATTTTCCACTATTTAAAGTTCAGCTTTTTTTTTTTTTTTTTTAAGGTACACCCTAGAATTGTGCAGCTTATCCCACATTAGTTATGCCTTTGTCAACCTCAGAACATTACAAAAAGAAGTAAATAAACACCTAAACACCTACATTAATCAAGGAAAGAAGTCCAGGTTTGAATATCAATGTTCCCCTAAGAGTTTCTGGGGTTCCTGTGTGTTCAGCACCCAGGGAAGCACCTGGTGGCTGCTGTTTCTGTAGGAGGAACTAAAGAGGGGAGGAGAATTCAGACTAGCTAGAATATATTGGTCAGAAACAGTGGTTTGAGCCAGGTGGTTTGAGTATGAAACAAATCTGAGTTTACAGTCTCTCTTTCTTTGAGATTAATCAAATCTCAGCATGAAACTACTGGATCTGAGAAAACAGATTGTAAAAACTGATATTGCTGGTTTTCATGGTAAAATTTACTGCATACAAATAGTGCACACTTAGAGAAGACTAAATGCATCCCTTTGGGTTTTAAGAAAAAAATTGTTGGCAAATTTTATATTAAACTAATGTTCTGAAAGGCAGGTGGAAAAGGAAAAGAGCTGAAAGAAGATGGTAACAACATCTCTCTAAACATGGTGACAGTTTTGGTGCCCTGCTGAGATGGAGAAGTTGAGGGTTTAGCAACCTGTTGTAGCACAGGCAGGGAATAAATTGCATCCCCCAAAAAATCTCTGTAGGCTCCATCCTGACCATGTGACCTTGTTGTGTGACAACTCCACTTGCCAGCCGTAGCAAACAAACAGAGCAACACTGCACCCTTTTCAGGTTTAAGGTATTATTACAGCTTGTGAATAAGATTCCCAGTATGTGGATATGACAACTATGAAAAACTGTAATTTAGGATGTATTCTCTTTCTGCTTTTATGTGGAATTTCACTTTAATGTGATGTAAATGACAGTAAGAAATACATTCATAGAATGTTAAAGCCTTCCCATTAAAAATTCTGTATGCATTTTATATTCTAATTCATGTACAGTCAAAAACCCTGATAAAATCATAGTACTGATTTGACTACTGCACTTATCGTATTAATGAGGATACTTTATGCCTTTTGAAAATTGGGATATAGTCCATTATGTGATTGTGAGTGATGTGATTGTATCACACCAATTTGTTATTCAATCCCACCCCTCCCTTCAGTCAGCTTTGTATATAGGAAAAGCCATTGGTGAGCATGTGTGGAGGCAGGAAAACCTAAATTTAAAATTACCATTGCCTTCATTAATCATTTACCTGTTAAACTGATTATGTATATTTTTTCCAAAGCTTGAAATTTACTCAAACTCCAGAGGGGAATTCACAGAGGTATCCAAATTGCCCAGAGGAGCACCAGCTAAGGCTGGCTGAAGGGGAGACGTGCCTAAGCCAACTCTCCAGCTTTCTGGATGTTTGTGTAATGTGAAATTCTCCTCCCAAATACCATGTTCTAGATGAATCCTCATGGCTCTGCACAGTCACTCCTCAGGCTGATTCCCTTTGTTCTCTGCCTGTCCCTCTCCACAGGCTCCATAGGGAGAAGGGCATCTCATTTCTATCTTTTAGACAGGGAATGTTAGATGGGAAAACCCAGTTTGCTCTGGCTGCATTCTAAAAATCCTGCCTGACTCCTCCACAATGGCAGGAGGTTGGGGACTGAAAAACAGAATTTCTGTTGTTGGTAACGTATTTATGTTAAAGGGCTTGGGTAGTTTTAATATGTTTGTGTCTTCTCTTAGGTAGTCCCAATGTGCTTTGGCCTTAGGAACACTATTTGTCCTTGTGGCTTTCTCTCCTGGTTTTAAGTCCATATAAAATATTTCACCTTGATGAAAAGAAATCCCACCTGTTTTCACCTTAGGTAGCTCCTGTGAGTGTTTCCAGACTGAGTACAACTCCTTATCTCCCGTGAGGAAGAGCTGTATGTTCTCCAAAACACAGTAGCTGATCTATGATAGTCCTGTCTCAGAGACATCTTGAAAGCAGCATTAAAACCAGAGAATTAAATCTCCATTCTCATGCTTTTCCTGCAATCTATCCGTTAAATGTTTAATTCTGTCTGTAGTGACGGTCTCTGTCATTAACTTGTCATGAATGTTGTATTTTTATGATGCTGTCATCGTCACTCAGTGTCCTGTTGCTGCCTGTAGTTTTCTGGTTTCTGAATATTATTCTCAGTTTTTACTGCCCAGTCCACTTTTTATGTTTCCTATTTTTATAAAAATGTCTTACTGCTGACTTTAACTTCTCCAAGGTGGAGCTGCCACATGCTACATCACCCAATCCACTGGGGTGTTTGTGAGAGCTTTGAAAGAAAAAATCCCAAGTCCCTGCCTTGCTGTCTCCTGTTTGGAATTTCTGCCCTTGTTAATGCAGGAACATGACTCCAAAGGTTTATCAGAGTGCGTGTCCTCATGATTTTGGCTGCCAGTGTCAATTAGTTTGTCCACAATGGCTGTGGCATTGCAGAGGAATGGAAGAGGCCATGCACACGTGTGCACATGGACACACGTGTGTTCAGGGGGTATAAAACAGTGCAGGGTAAACCCACTGTGCTTTAAACTGTCCTTTTTTGGGGGTGGAGGCAAGAAATATTTAAAGGTCAAAGGGAAGCATTAATAGTGTTAGATAAATTTTACCCTATTTAAATTCAAAACCAATAAGAACTTTATACAATCTTTTGGACAAAGCCTGCAACATTCTAATCTCTGCAAATCCACTCTGTACTGTTCACTGCTCTTCTTATTAATCAGTTCTACAGAGCTGTACTCCTCTCAGTGCTGTTACACACACTGCATTTTTATTCTCCAGCTTGGCGTTTTCTGTATTTTTGCTTCGTCTTACATTCAATTACCCACAGCCTGGTTTGCAGAACAGGGGGCTGTTGGGGGCTGCATTTAAGCTACAGCCCATTATGTCATCTTGCTTCATATATTTTACTCTGATCTTTCTTAGGATGAAACTCATTTATGAATTTTTCTGTGGAGAAATTATGTGCCTTCTTCTGCAAGGTCTGAAATTTGCTTTCTCAATGCCTCTGTTATTAAAAGAACAAGAAAATGCCCGACTTATTTACATCTTGGATCCTGGTACTTACACCTATTGTTGCAGTTTCCAGAATGCCAAGGTATTCTAAGTATTGTTGCTCTATTTGATGCTTTCATAATAGTATTTAGTGTTCCAAATCCAATGTCTGCTTTCTGAGGAAGCCTTTTGTGTTTGTAATATATACTTTCAAATTCATTTGAGAAGTCCATCTCCCTTCCTTACCTGTGAGCTTGACAAGTGTTCCTGGAACTGGAAGCTGTTTGCCCAGTGAGAGTTCTCTTTGAAAAAATCCACAGCTCAGAGCTTATGACATTTGATGAAAGTCTTGGTCACTCTTTAGGGATGGTGCCTGGGATTGAATTTTAGAGCTGCTCAGAACTGTCTTGCTTTTTATGTCATTTTCACAATTGCATTTGAATTACTGTTTCTGGTCAAGATGTGTTAAAACCAGGATATATTTATGGTTTTTCATATGTATTCATAAATACATATGCTAAAAATACATGTGTATGACACACTAATTGTTTATGTTTGTATAATATGTCTATATTTGTATAATATAATATTGGTATGATCTGTAGGTATTAATAGCACACAATCATTGTCTACTTAATTTTGTTGCAATAATAAGAGTCATGGTTCACCAACCAAGTTTTTTTTTCCCAGGCCTTTTTGTCCACAAATTTCATCTATGACAAAATTCCTTTGCAAAATTGCTGGTACTATTTCCTTCTAGTATCAAACTTTATTTCTTCCTACTCTTTCCCGATCCCCAGTTTTTTTGAGATGTCTGCTGTGATTTTTCTCCCAGGATTCTTGCTTCATCTTCTGCTTGGAAAACTGGAAGTGTTTGCCATGTTTTGATTTGGTGATGGAGGCACATGTTGGTGGTCATTCAATCAAATTAACGTGTACAGATATTTAATCCTTAGAACTCCAGTTAAAGTGGGATTGAAACCAGCACAATCCATGCAATTGGCCAGCTTCTGGATTAGGGTGAGGGTGTAATGTTTGCTATGTTCAGTATGGTTTCTGTAATGTCATATACTGAACTATACATGGGCATACAGATTTTAGAATTAAGAGCTGCATTATGTACCAAAAAAGAAGGAAGAAGTCCCAGCCATGATGCATTAGAAGCCTTGTGCTGGAATTATAGAAGGATTTCACAGATAGAGGAGCCAAGCAAATCCTTAGCTTTTAATAGTATAAAACATAGTAAAAGCTGAAAGTTCATGCCAGTCCTTCAAAATAATTGCCTTTAATATTATTATTGATCATGTAGTAGGAGACACAGCCTGAGTGCTATGAGGATTTCAAGGGAATGCTTTACAGCTTAATTATGTTTCCCTGGGAGATTTAACATAATTCAATTTATTTTCCCTCGTGTTTCATCAATCATTATATGAATAGAAAGGAGACCTGAGCTTCATTTCTAAGTGAATTCCTGTAGATTCAAGAACTTTTGACAATATCCATATTGGAGAGGGGAATGCAGCACACCTTCTGTGGGGGAATGAATCTGCAAAGCCTTCAAACAGCGATGGTGAACTTGCTCTTTATTGTTGGTGAATTTTCTGAGGACAAACTGTTGATCCATGGGATCTCTGTAAACCCAGCTGGGCAACAAGAAGCCCTCTGAAGCTAGGCCAATTAATTCTTATTAGTCATCTATTTCTGAAGAGATTTGATTGTTCATATCAGATGCACATGCATTTTCTTTTTGTCTCTCAGAGGGTACAGATGAATTTAGTTCATTTTCTCTACCATAACCTGTTACAGAGTAACTTACAGGTACGGTTGAATCTTGCCATTGCTGAGTACCCAGCAGTCTCTTTATCTCCATTTTAGAAGCTGCCAAATTATTCAGGCTATTCATCACGTGCTCCCAAAGCATCCATTGAAATGAAATGTAAATTATTTTTTAGGGCAAAATGGGAATCACCTGAGATCCTGTTTCCATGCAGTGATAATCGTGGATGTGTTTTATGCAAGGAAACTCCTGTTGTAAGACAGTCCACATATTTGGCTGATACTGATGTGGTACAAATCATTGCACTGATTATGTTGTACCTGTTGGGGCCTCTCAGCAGCTGGTGAATTTTGGGGGTCTGGCGGGGAACAGGAGCTGTGACAAACCAGCCGAGGGAGTGTGGGCTGAGCAGCCACAGCAGTGGCACAGGGAAGGAGAGGAGCTCCAGTTCCCTTTTTGGCTTGCCTGCTGCACAGTCTGGGTAGCAATGGCAGGAGATGGTCTATTGCTGGGGGTTGGATGAAGGAGCTTTTAAAAAAATATCAAATAAGTCTAGATCTGAGTCAGTGACTTTTAAAATGAAAGGTTTTCTCTATTACTGTTAATGGGCAGGCTTTCATAATTCTTTGCTATTAGAGTACTAACTCCCTCTTTTCAAAGCCTTCCTGAACCTCTCATTGTCCAGCATTTGTATCCCTCACTTTAATGAGTGCTAAATAAGAATTATATAAGTATTTCAATAATTCTCACTGGACAGTTAATTAAGCATCACTGACTCTAAGGAGCAGTCAGCTATTACCTCCTTTTACAGACAAGTGCTTCCACAGACACAAAGGGAAGAGGTCAATTTAAAAAAAAATGATGTGTGGATTAGTAATCTTTCTCCGTAATAAATGATCTGGCTAACAAGCTGAAACAGTGGAATAAAAACTTGCCTTTTTTTTTTTATCCTTTTTTTTTTTTCTTCTGTTCCCTCATTTTTTCGATCTAGTCTCTTGTGTACCTTCAACCTTCTCTTATGCAGGAAATGAATTCCCTTTAACTTTTTAGTGCCTGAATATTTTGAATGAAAGCTCTCCAAATTTGCTTTCTTCAGAAGGTGGCGTGGAGCACGGCCCTGCCCAGTTTTTCATCGCACATTCTTTTTTAACAGCTTCTGTGTTTTCTCCTGTTTGATAGATCCTACCACAAACTTCAACTAGAGTGAGTGCAAAGGACCATAATACTAGTCTTACACACAGGGTTATTTTATTAAGTCCAGCAGTTAAAAATGTACAAAGTTCCTTGTAATAATCCATTCATTCTGTTCTCGCCTGATTCTTGGAGTAAGCCTGCACAATTATTCAAATCCCAGCTTTTAGCTACAGCATACACCTCGCCATGGGGCTATGCCTCTGTAATCTTGCTTTGGTCTTGCATGTCAAATGGAATTAACTCCCATAAGAAATGTATGCGAAGACAACCCAAAGTGTCTAATCCTACTGCTGTCTTAAATTTCTGAAACTCAGACCTGTCATCTTTTTCTATAGCTTTGTTGAAGTTCTCACTTATGCTTCAGTCCATCCAAAGATGAAGTTTAGGGAAATTTGCATTTTTATGTATTTTTCAGTGGTGCACTCCTGTGGCCTTTTCACGCATTCCCTTTGTGGAATTATTTTTCCCCCGAACTCTAGTCGTGTTTCCCACCCTGCGGAGTACCTGGTGGAGGTGGATCCAGTTGCTTTTAACTAGCAGTGTACAAGTTTAGACACACAGGGCATTCTGATGCTCACGCGTAGAAATAATGATATAATGATGAATGCACCTCAGCAGCTCAGCCCAGCTAATCACAAACCCTAATTCTGCCTCAATTTAATCTCCAGTCGCGGCGCTTTCTTCCCACATAAAGCTGGAATTAGCTGTGCTCGGTGTAACCGTGCTGTTTGTGTGTTGTACTTGGAGCAGCTCAGCTTTCCCAGCAGCATTCCTGAGCCTGGCTACTGTTCTCTAGGGGGCACGTTTTCAGATTCCAGACCCAAAATGCCTACATTATACATAATGAAAGGGAGGCAAAAGCACAGCATTATCAGAGAGAAACTTAATTTCCCACTTATTCAATCAAATATCAACCAGATCTGATTAGGGGTGGCCAATTTTAGATGAACCAGGCAAAATACATTTACATAGGGGGTCCAGTTTCAACATAATTTCAATAAAAAGCAATTACAAAATTACAGTCAGATGGAAAGCTGGTTCTTCTGGGTGTCTTGGCTAAGTGAGGTTGGAAGGGTAAAACTGTAACTTACTGTAGTGGATATTTAATAAGTGGTAAAGCTGCAGCACTCTCCACTTGAAAGTTAATTAAGGCCGTGGAATGACCATACTTGTACAGCAAATATGTTAATGGGTTGGCCATGGTAACTGTCACAACAAAGCCTAGTGAAAAATAATGGCTTTATGCATTGGTTTTGCTGATTGTTACATCTTTTAAAAAATGCTCTTATATTTTGTTTTGGTTTTGCTGTTTTGAGAAGTAGCATAGCAGCATTTAATTTCAGAACTGCTTAAAATGATTATTGGAAATTAAGACAAATACTGGAATGCAGATAAAGGTTAAAATATTTGCTTATGTACTGGTACTATGTAAATGTCAATAAGTCGTGTATGTCAGGGAGACTTTCTCTTTATTTAGTTTTTTTAGACAGGCTGTGTGATTATTAGAGTGTCCAATTCTTCTCAGAAAGCTTGAGCTAATCCTTTGTATATAGTATTTAATTTATGAGTGTAATTGCTGTTGCATTTTTGAGTGCATTTTTGTTGCCATTGGATAAGTGAATGTAGTGGCACACAGACTATCAATTGAGTGGCGTGCTTTAAGTGGATTAAATCTTAATTTTCGTCTAAGAATTCTCCTCATTCAGAGTATGGTCAGTTCTGGCCTTCAGGGTTGATTTTGCACACTCAGTTCCCATAAATTTTGAACTTCTTTAACAGCCCATGTGAGGATGGGGCAGGGGAGCACGATTTCCCCCCTTATTTCAAGAAGCCTGGGGACAGCCTAACAAAAATAGTGGAGAGTTAGGAGAAAATGAAAATTCCCCATCCAACTCTGCAAAACCCAGAGAAATTATGGTACCTGCAAGTGGATGGCCTGTTAGGGGTAACTAAGAAACCTGGCAAAGAGGAAAGGATCTTCAGAAAATATGGAATTATGGAGGATAGAAGAGGGAGGGAGAAGAAAAAAGTGTGCTTGGAGGGTAAGAAGTGATAGCACAACATAACAGGAAGATGCAGTGTGTGTTTGCAGAAGCTGAAGGAAAACCAGAAAGAGAAGGGAAGGAAAAGGTGAGAATATTTCCAGGTTATCCTGTCAGTGCAGGGGAGCCAAACGGGGCCCAGCTGCTGAGTTCCAAGGAAGCAGGCTGGTGTCAGCTTTGCTCAGTTAATGAGTGATGGGTATCAGCTCCTGCGTGAGATCTGGAGCTGGACTCGAGTCCCAGCACAAACACTACTGTGCAGTGTGAGAGATGAACAGCACTTGTGTGTGGCCAATTCCAGTCAAGAGCAGCAGTAAAAATGTGCAAAACTTATCTGAAGTGGGAGAGCAATGCCTTGTAAAAGTTATTTTGGTTTGGGGACTGTTGCAGTGTATGATAGCTCTTGCTGTTTGTCTAACCTCCAGTTATCCAGTTAACAGTTAAAAACTGTTTCAGTCTCTGAAGTTCTTCCCTCACCACCCTTTGCAAGGTTTTGTTGCATACTTTGAAAAGGCTCAGATAAACTGGTGTCTCTCTATGATATCAGGTAGGGAGGCCTTGGAGTTCCTCCCATACATGTGTCTCTTATCTAAGTAAAAGGTCTTTGGGGAAGGTGATGTCTCTTAATCCATGTTCCAAGACGAGTGTCCCACTTTTGCCTGAGATCTTGAGATGCCAGTGAAATACAAATAATGATTGCAGCCATGCATGAGTGATTCAGTTCTGATTTTCTGAAAAAGTGTTCCATTTTATTATCTCATTCAAGAGCATGAAAGCAAAAATAGGCCATTTTGAGCAAATGATGCATAATCATGGACCTTAAACACCTTAGCACTGAGCTTATACCTGAGGAAGGTTGGATTACATTCAGTACTTTATCAAGAGATATCCAAGTTTGTGTCAGGTAACTTGTGGATTCTTCTGGAAGTTATGGAAATGTATAATGGGATTGTGTTTTGTTAACCCAAATAATTTTGCATATAACTACTGATTCAGTGATTCCACTTTGTTTTAAACTGGAATATGTAAGGCCAGAGTGCCTCACTGGAAAACTTTAAAATATGCCCAGTCTTCCTGAAGAATCATTTTAAAATAATCTATTCTCTTATTTTCAAAGAATTCACATGGCAGGATAGGCTTCAGGTTGTTCTGAAGGACAAAATACATCCTGAGTAGCAGCTTGAATGAGAACTCCAAAACAATTTCCCTAGGGCTGACAATTTAGACAATTGAATTCTATTCTCCATAAATACTTTAAATGTCCTAGACAAGTGATAATGCCTCTGTTGTCTTCTTTTTGCTGACTGGTCTTTACAGAAAGACCTCTGAACAGTGTGGCTGGGGAATGGAAAGGTGCAGGGAGCTTGGGAAGTAATATTTTTACAGTGCTGTCCACCGAAAAGAGAATGATGTTTGTCATTGCAACTACCCTGCTCTTGTGCACTCTGTACCTTCACTCCTGGCTGACAGTTTCTTAGATGAGTTTTTGTGTTGCTTTTTCATGTGGTGAAACTCTTTCAGCAGTGTTAAGTCACCTTATTTTTCATATTTTGCCTTGTCCTCCCCTGTTCCTTTCCTTCCCATGTCAGCTCCAGAGGTGCAGATTTATTCTGCCCATAATCAGTTTCTGAGTCAGTTTGGGTGATCTTGACTCTGGCTGTATTTTTGTGACTTCTGTCTTTTCTCATCCTCTCTCAGCTTTGCCTATTTCAGGCTGTAAGTCTCTACCTCTCCACAGAATTTTTCCATACAGGATATAACCTAAGGTATTGTTGTTCAATATTCTAATGAATGTGTGCACAAGTGTGAGTGTGTCTGCAGTACCAGAAATACCCAAAAATCTTTCTGGGCTTGTGAGACGTCAGTCTTTTGCTTGAAACTCCTTACTCTTGGAAAGTGTGCTCCTGCAATGTGCTGAGTTTTGGTCTGGACTGGAGAGTTCCAACCACTCACATGAGTTTCTCTGTGCCAATGTAGCAAATGTATTGTTTTAATTTTGGGGAAAGAAAACATCAAACCCCAACAAAACGAAACACAAACCCCCAAACTTTAGCCCATATGTGGGCTTATTTTATTCTTAAAGAGTTGCCTGTTTGATTGCTTTTAATTTGATAGGTTTGGTTTTTTTTTTAACACACTTACAAACTTTGATTCTGAGTTGACTCTCCAAGGCTTGCCTTCTGTCCTGTATGTTCTTGAATGTTTACATTCTCCCTGCTTCAGCATCTAAATGTATGAGGCTGGTCTTAAGAGGATGGTCTCACTTTCAAATGGGAGTATCAAAAACACTTAGCAATGTGCTTGCAAGGCTCATAAAGTGATTTTAAATCCTCTGATAGAAGCTATCTATTATAATTGCACCAAGTACTGTTATTAATGTCTCCAGCCTCTCCATTCTGTTTCTACTCAAGCCATGCCCAAGAACAATTAGCTGTTTGTTTGACCCGCATTATAACATCATCTCTCCATTATGGTAACAGTGGAGTGACTAAGAACAACACATCATCTTCAGATTTAATGGGGCAGAAGACTGAAAAGGGCCAAACCCATCTTGATTAAATGCCCTCAAGTCTGCAACTTTATGCAGAGGTGGATGTGGCACAATGTGATTTCTGTGGCTCTGTCTGATTGCTTCACAGAAATCCAGGACTGATACCAAGGCCGTTGCAGCAGATTAGTCAGAAACTGCTGTTGAACAGAGAAAATACTGGGGCGAGCTCAACTACTCAATCTCTGCTGTCTTTAGGGGACACAAAATTATTTTACCCCATCTGTTGGTGTGCATGCAAATGAGAAACATTCCCTCTTCCTGAAATTCCTTGTGTGTACACAGAGTGTTCATCACTAATGTTACCAGTGCAGGGACTGTTGCTTTGATAAGGTGATCAGGAGCTGACATTGACAGGGGCACGTCAGTGGATGGACACAACACTGAGGACATCACAGTGCAGAATTCTCTGAGTAGAACTGTTGGGACGAAACCCTGTGAATGAAACTGCTTCTTGCCTTATATAGACTGTGTAGACAATAACCTGGAAATACATTGCATTCTGAGAGGTGAAGTCTAAAAACGCACACATTGGTTCAACAAATAGCATCACATTATCAGTTTTATTTTTCTGTTTATATTGAATGCAGAACACGTGCTGCGAAGAAACAAAAAGGACATGCATTTATTTTCAGGCATAGGACTTTGCAACCACTTGGGAAGAATATTCTTGATTGAGAACCAAAACATTCCATGATGCTTAACAAACCTGCAAATTGAAAAATCAACATCTGCCCTGTGTAGTAACATACCAGGAGAAAGACCTGAAAAATTCAAAATACTCCTTAAATTATGTTTCAGTGCATTTATAAAATTACTATTCTCTGAATTAAGGCTCAGCCTGGTTTTATATGGCAGCATCTGTTGTGTGGATGGACAAAATCTCCTCCTGTACTCGCTGCTGGATGGTCCCAGAAACATGGAGCTGTGTCTCCCTGAATGCTCCCACAATGATCTTAAAACAAACGGGATGCATCGCTAAATCACTGAGGATGACCTCAGCTGTCCAAACCCCACAACTCCTGCACTTACTGTTCCCCTTCATGATGGAATGTAGGAGTTTTACCGGAGCAGCCAATGGAGGCGAGCAGAGCACAATCCCTGTTCAGACAGAGGAAGGCACTGCTCTAAAGGAAACACAGAAACCTGTGATTATGCACTTATTCCAGTGCTGCCTGCCTGCTGAACGGCTGGGATTTTTTTGCTGCTTCCCTTATTTACATATCACAGCCATGTCTTTATAAAGTTACTTTAATAATTTATTAGATTGATCTTTTCAGAAATCTGCCTGGGCTAGGTGTCATTAGGAAAAGTTATTTCAACTTATTTAGAGGTTTGTGCCTGGGTAGGGCATTACCTGCCTCACTGCTGATATTCTAAAAATACCTCCATGTCCATACTGTTATCCATTCTTCACGTCCAATTGCTCTGTTATGGTAATAGTCAGAAGCACACCATGTAGTAATTACTTACAGCTGACTTAAGAAAAGAATATTCAACTCCCCCACTGTTCCACTAGAAGGTCTTTATGCGCTATTAACTCATTCCTGTTTATTAATACTCTACTGGTAATTCTGGCTGCTGCTTTTTAGGTTTGTAATAGGAGGACTATTAAACAGCAATTATTGACCATATGGGTTAGTGGATATTTGTGGTGGTTGTTGCATGGATGGTTTTTTGTGGATTTCTTATGTTTTTTATGTTTTTAGGTTGTTTTTAAGGAGCCACATCACAGTATAGTGGTACAACTTTACATCTGCCTGGGATTAACAACTTTGGCAGTGTTCCCCACCTAGAAAATGCAAATTCCATATTTCAGAAATATCTGAAGCTGTGAAAATACAGAGCAATTTAAAAAACATGAAAACACTGTGCCAGACAACGTGAAAATATTTTTTTCTTTTCTCCCACAGTGGAGATAGGGTTTGAGTTCTTTTCTTTAGGGTTTTTGGGGTTTTTTTGGTCTGTCTTTCTGTTTATCTTTCTTTGACTTTTTAAATTTTTTTTTTTAGTTCTTGTCCTAGAATTTTGTAATGGTCAAGTATAGATTTCAAACTAATCAAACTTCTTCTAGAAATGTGTGAATTATAGCACTTTTAAGAACTAGAAATTTGCCTTCCTTGCTAGAGCTTGCCTAGTGGGAAGATTGAGGAGAGACAAAATTACAGCAATTATCTTTCAAATAGCTGGGCTGTAAAAATAGTGTCTTCCCCCCTTTTCCTCTCCTGCCTTTTTTTTCCTTTTTTTTTTTTTTTTAATAGTTTTAAAATCCAACTGCCAGCAGCCATAGTTATCAGTCGTTGCACTGATGATTCCTTTTCCCACTGCTCTGCACTGGGAAGGCCAAATCAGCCACAGTTTTGGCACCCAATCTCATTGTGGTGAGAAAATAAAAGACTTCAGCAGGGTAAAAATATGTAGCAGCAGTGAGATCCTACATAAGTGTAGGATGTGGTGTAGGAGAAAAGGGATTTGGCATGTGAGTTGATTTTAATGCAAAAGTACTGGGCTGCGAGCAAATGTTTTGCAAAATATAGTTTCATTTCTCAATTCTCTTTGGGGTTGTCCCTAACACCATTGAAGAAGAGTCAAACTTGGAAAACCAATTACTTGTATTTACCACTGATGTGGCTTTTTTCTAGAATTTTCTTAATCCCTTAATACTCTTCTTACACTTTCTTAGTGCTCCTACTTGTGTTTGACTTGGATTATGAGTCTCAGCTGTGTCACTGTGGTCCTCTGAGCTGCTGACCAGTAACAGCTCCATTTAGACATAATTGTGGGCAGAGTTGCTTCTAGGGATTGTTGCATAGTTGAAAAATCTCTGCAATTCTAAAATAAGTCAAAAATAATAATAAAGTTGAAATAAAGTAAAAAGTAATTCATTTGGAATTTGAAATGTACTGCTTTATCACTGACTAAACACTGTTTTTGTCTTCCTTTATTTCTTTTTTTCCCATGTCTTTAACATTGAAATTCTTTCTTGGACTAATGAAACAAATTCTTGTGAGATGTGCCACACACAATTATTGCTCGGAAGGTGTATATTTTTTTAGAAAAGCTGGTACACTCCTGTGCTTTCAGGTCCTGAATGTTTAGTGATGCTTTTTTCCCAGGTGGCGAAGCTGATAGAGGAAAAACTGAAGGGATGTGTTCAGCAGAGAAGGATGGGACTGGTGGAAGGTGGGAAGTCCTTGCTCACAGGCTTTTAGCCCTGCCTTGCCTGGAATAGCTGCACAGCACTGGCAGGAATCTGCTGAGGGACATTAGACAAGGGGGCTGAAGGTATAAAAAGGTGACATTGATTTTATTGCTCAGAAATATGGGCTAGTTAATTTTCTTTATGTGCCTGGCATCTTGGCCATGCTGTGGGATATTTTTTTTGCACCTGGTGTAGCTTGTTATTTAAAATTGCTGTTTAGGTGGCGGTGTCATTTCAAGTTTGGAATAAAGGATAACTGGAAATCCTGAGCAAGGTGGCCCTTGGTGTCCAGCAGGACTTCAGTGGCTTGACTCTCATGTCCAAGTCAAACCTGCCCTGAAATAATTATATATTAATAAGAGAATGTTCCAAAATTTTATTCTTACACTGTAAAATTGCAGGTGAAAACTGGCTCTGCTGCTGACGTGTAGCTTAGGCTGGGAAATGAGTAGAGCATGGTATTTATTGAGAAGCTGGAGTGGAAGAGCAACCCCTGACCACGCTCAAAGAAAAATGTTGTGCGAGTGATGCAGCTCTTCCCTCTCTTGCAGGGGAGAGATTAGAGGTGCACCACTTTGTCAGTTCATCTCCTTAACTCATCATATATTATTTATTACAAGGATTTGGTTTGCTAAGCCTGTTGTCTTCTTTTCTCTTAAGATACCACTATTTGATCTTGAGAGCTTATTTTTTATGATGATGGTGATTATGATTATTATTATGTACAGGTAAGTAGAGAGGGAAGGATTTTGAGCAACAGCAAAACCCCAGCTTTTAAACATACAGACTGACAGTGTTTTTGTCTTGTTTTGGCACTTTTTGCACCTCATGCTAATGGTGTGATTGTGGTTGGTTTAAATACATCTGGGGTCCCCTGTAGCCTTGATTGCAGGGGCTTTCTGACTCTGCTATAATTCTGTGCATGGAGGCTCTTAACTAAACTGGCTTAGACACCTTGAATTCATTTGCATGATTTGAAATATAAAAGAAAAATTAAAAAAAAAAATCTTTATACCCATCAGCCACATTTCATTTAAAAGAAGAAAAATTTGTGATGGCCAGGGTTTCTTGGTTATTTTTTATTTTTATGCCAACCCACCCCCAAAACTTATAGACTACTGAAAATGTTAACATTTAACCTCATTCAAGACAGCCGAAGTATTTTCACAGAGAGCAGGTGCATTCTTGGCATAACTGGTGTTATATGGTGGATTCTTCCATTTGTCAAATGTTCAGAAGAAGCCTTTTATGTAAAAAGAAGGGCAGTCTTGTAAAAAAATGACTTGTATGGGCTAAAATAAAAAAAAAAAAAATTAGGCAGGAAAAAACTTGTTCATATGGTTGGCAAAGTGAGAGCAAAACTGTCATGACTTTGTTCCGTTGCTAAAGGGATGATCTGAAAATGTTGGATTAAAGAACTGGACTGTCTCCCCACCTGAGCCAGACATAAAACGTTACAAAGAATATCAAATGATGGTGTAGCAATGTGACACCTCCCTGTTTTTTCCTTTCTTTGCCCCTCTCTCCAGGAAGCTGATGAGAACAGAGGAAAGAGCAGATCATGGCACCAAATCCTGCCCTGGAGCTGAGCAGGGCTCAAGGAGTGGCCCCGTGTGAAGAAGCAGATGAAGCTCTGCAAACTGTAAGTGCCTGCTCTGGTACATTCCCTCACAAACAAACCCCCATATCTGTGGTAACTGCATTTTTGGGCAAATTCCTTCCTAAATGTTGTTTTTGAGATCAGAGAGAAATATGTGCTTTGTAACTGGCTTTGGTCATTTGGGATCTACCCTTCCTTCCCTGGCTGCCGTTGCACCCTTTTGTCCTTCCCCGCGCTGACTGAAACGTTTTGGGTTCATTTTTTATACGTTCGGATAAATTTTTTGTAATGGATTTTTGGGTTTTGCAGCTTAACGATATCAAATCCTTCCTAAGATTTATTGTCAGTCTCACTTGACCTGGGGATCAGAACTTAGAACAGTTGATGGAATTTGTTGCAGAATCAGAGAATGTTGTGAAAGTTGCTATTTTTGGTTTCTGTTTTGCTGTATCTGGAGACCACAGATTGAAAAAAAAATGAAATTATAAATAATGTTTTCTTGGGTGTTCAAAACATGATGAGTGTGTGTGTTTCATGAACTTTGGCTTCTGGACAAGCTGTTTTGTACTATTCCTGATAAAGAGATGCAAGACATCCAAGGTTTTTAGCTTTTAGAATTTTAGAATTCCTTAAAAAAAACCCCGCCATCACCTTCCAGTGAAGGTTATAGACTGCCAGAGTGAGAATTTCAGCTCCTGGTAATCACTTTGCTTTTCACAGACCTCGCTGAAGGGTTCACAGCCCCTTTCCAGCCTTGCTGGAGACACTTCTCTGTATAAGCAAAGGAGGAAAATGTGTTGGAGCTGGTGTGGACAAAATATTTATAGGTGATAGGACTGGTGTTGTGCCTTGTCTTCTTTGTAGAATACAGAGTGGGTTTGTTGCCTTCCTTCTGCAAAGCTTTGAGGCTGTCCCACCACTCCAGCTCAGTGGAAGAGGCGGTCCCATGGCTGTGGGAGGAGGAGGAGCAGTCTTATAAATGGCATTTCATCCGAAGGGGGCCCAAAAGAAATTAAGTTTAGCGAAGAAAACAAGTTTCATCAGTTAAGGCAATAAAGCACAGTCCTGGAGCAAGTCAATAATGCTCAATTGACAGCCAGTCAATATTTGTACTGGATTAACTTTTCAGGGAATGTGGAGATTTCGGGGGGTTTTATGTAAACACTGTAAATAGGCTGGGACACTAAAGTAGAGTTACAAATACTGCTTGTCAGATTAGATTAGGATCACTTCCTGGGAGCAGGATTTCTCCTACCACAAAAGAGATGTTTGTATCTTGTGAAATGAACACAGATACAAATTTTTTTGTTTGTCAAATATATTCCAAAATGCTGCTGGGCAGATCTCATGGCAATGCTGCTCAGAACACTTCAAAGGGCAGCCTCTGTCTGAGGTCAGGCTCTCTCCCCTTCTGTCTGTGCCGTGCCCAAGCTGTGACAGGTAGAGCTGCAATTTAGGTGGCATTGTGGCTCCAACTTGATTAACAGGAATGCTGTATAAATTCATTTCGATTTTGAACTTCATGTAATGTGAACAGCTATTAAGAAATATTCAGTATTTGTCATTCTGCTCCTTGCTGAAGAATCGTGCTGAGATATGACCAAAATGTACTGGTTCTGACATCTGTAACACAAGGTTTAGTCTCTACAAGTCTTCTTTACAATGCTTGGCAGTGACATTCCTGGCACCCACTTCGAACCAATGAAAAATCCATTTACCTTTTCCAAAGCTGGAAGCAAAGTGGAGAAACATTTTCATAAGAAATTAGTAATTTACAGTGCCTTTTTTTCAAGACATTGCCCTCAGGTTTCCTGACTTGTTTTCTTAATAGAAGGATCTCAAATCACTGCAAGATTCCCAGTTGTCTAGAAATTGAGGGTGATTTGGCCTGTCCTGCCTGTCCCCGGGCATGGAAATGAGGGCAGGCAGAAGCTGGCACTGCCCACATGGGCAAAACAGCCCAAGTAAATCTGCTTTTATGTGTATGAAACATGTGCATGGCTCTAGTGAAAGTCCACGCAGGTAACATATCACAGGAATCCCTCTTGCTGGAAAGTAAATTACTGCATTTTATTGTTCTTTCTTTTATTTCTCCTGCCCCTTTTTTTTTCCCCTTAGAAAAGGTAATTAGGCCATAAACAGAGGTCTGACAACTAATTTTATCTGCAGCAAAATTAATATCATAAGCAACAGATAATTTCAGCTGAGCAAAATTAAAAAAAGATATATATTAATGACACTTTAAAACCAGAAAATCTAATTTTTTTCCTTCTGAACTTTTCATACCTGGCTCTTTTGATATGTGTGGAGATGCTCACTCATTTAACGAACAGATGTTTTGCCTCTGTTCTGCTCCTGCCTCATCACCAGGCCTTGCTGGTGTTGGCCTGTGGTACGAAGTTGCTTTTAATTTCCTCTCTCTTGTTCTCTGGTTCCTTTCAAAGCAGAAATGATCTGAGGGAAAAGACATTGCTTTTCTTACCTCTAAATTTTCCTTGACATTAATAGGAGGCAGGTGGCCAAGTCTCCACATACAGCTTTGAAAATTTAAGGTTTAACTTTTTTTTTTTTTTTTTTTACCCTGGGCAGATTCTTACACTGCTGGAGTTGTGAATTGTCAGAAAAGATATTAAATATGCAACCATAGGATGTCAGCAGTGCCTAGAGAGTTTATCAACAAAATTATCGCCTACCTTCCAAATCTATAACCCTAAAATATTGATTGGTTAAAAGGTAGTGGATAAAGATTAACACAGCACAGCAGCAGATTACCCTAATCAAATAAAAAGACTATTAACAGAGCTGCTCACAGTTCTGAAGATGTTAGTTTGAAATACAGATGTCTTAACCAAAGTGCCATGTCTCATTTTCTGAATACATTTTTGAATGCATTTAAATAAATTACCAAAGAGAAAGAAAGCAGAGAAAAACTCTGCATGCTCCAGACAGTAAATTTCCATTTATAATAAAATTATTTCATGTCTTTCAGTAAGTAGTTGGAACTTCTAAAGATCTATTCCATTGGCTAGTATGAAGTCAAGCAGCGGATTCTCAGCTTAGAAGGCTCCATAGGCACATGTGTGGTTTTAAACCTGTTAGGTTAATTTGGAGCTCTAGGTTCCTTTGGAAAACTGTTCCTGCTTCAGACCAGCATGAGTTCAGGTGGCTTGGAATTTGTCACAAACATTTTATTTAGCTTATTAGCGTTCCATAGGAGTAAGCTACTGGGAATACCGCTTGGAAAAGAGTGGCATTTGTCACTAATGCTTTTAGTGTATCAGTGGGAATTTTTATCCAGCTGAAGTCTGAGCTGTGTTTTATCCCTTTAGAAGAATTTCCCATTGAGTGACGGCTGAGCAGGGATTGAGCTAATAACCCATGCCCTGGGTTATTGGAGGCACAGAGACAGCAAGAGAAAATAGGGTGGGTAATGTATTAATTTTCATCAGTTATGGACAATACTATTAAATTACTGACTCTTGTTGAAATAATGTGTCACCGATTAATAATGTAATTTCAGCTTCCCAAACTTTCCTACCTAAAATTTTTAATTCAGAAAGAAAAGATGTAAAAATGTGTGAGAGAGGTTTTGGCGCTCTAACTCATAGGTATAGAGGTCTTTTGTTTTTGTTTGAAATCACACCTAATTTTAAGTCACAGTGTAAATGAGGTTTTAAAAGTTTTTAACAGTGATGTGGATAAATTTGGAATTAAAATTGAGATCTGAAATGTTGTGTTGCTCCACTTTTAAAAATAAGTTCCCTTCTCATTTGCAATTAAAATGCCTAGAATCTGCATAAAATATGTGAAATTAGAGATAATTGAAATACAGTAGCTATAAATATGTCTACTCCACTTGAAAAATAAATAAAATGTCCACTAAAAGTGTGCGAAAGCTATACCCCCTTCTCTTGTTTCTCACATTTGGATCTCTGGCGTTTTTCACACTTTTATAGCTAATTTTTATTGCAAAACAATATGTTACATTTGTAGCCGTTGTGGGAATGCAGAATAGCCCCTGGCAGCTCTGTAAAAAATGGAATGTTGGGAACACATTTAGAAGAATATAGCTTTCAATTTCATCCCCAGCACTGGTGTTGTGGAATCATATTAAGTGTGATCTAACAAAAACAAAAGGGGGAAAAAAAAGGAAAACAAACGTTATGGAAAATAATTGAAATGAGCTATTATTTAAAGTATGTTCATTTCCCCTGTTTGGATGTTTTCATAGTGTAAGTTGTTGTGATGTAGTGGTTTTCCAGGAGTGAGACTCCAAACCCAGGTTGGTGCCGTTCCCTGGAACGTCCTCTGCCACTCCGTCCACAGCTGTGGGGATGAGTAGCCACGGCCTGGTGCTGCAGTGGGTCAGTGGGCCCTGGGCAGGGAGCTTGGAGAGGAGCATTCTCCATCATCAATTATTGCTTATTAGCCTGGGCTCTGGGGAGTGTCTGCCACTAGAGTGGAGCAGCATCTCACATTCAAATTGTAAAGAGCTTCTCTAACTTCAGTCTTGAAACTCAGAAAAAAATTATTCCTATAACATCCTGTGCATTCTTCTTAGTGAAATTGCACTGTGCTGTCCTGTAATCTCCAATGCTGTGCTGTGTTTCAGTTCCTGGGGAACACCAATCAACTCCCAAAGAGCTGCTTTGGTGGGGAAATGGGCAGAGTTTCAACTGCTCTGTGTCCACCACAAGCACACACTGCAATTTGCAGTAATTCACACAAAACTGAATTGAAAGGCCCAGGTGAAGGTTACTGCCCTGGCTCCTCAGTGCTTCCTGTCCTGGGATATTATTTCTGGAAGCCTTGCTTTCTGGAGGCATGCCTTGCACAGGGAATTATGCCAAAACAAAAGAGTTTCTGTGCAGGTATTATCCTGAGGGTAACAGAAATTCAGCAGGTTTTGATGTTGGTGGCTCCTTCAGTAGCTCTCTTCTTCCCTGCTGCAGTGAGTATCACAAGGGACTTTGTTGCAGCCTGGCTTGGGAATTTAATATTTTTTTTCCCTACTTTCCTCTTCCCCCCTTGCCCCAAGTGTATTTCTCAATAAATCATGATACTGTATTTTTGACAGAGGTGTGGATGTGTACTGGACTCAGGTGCCTCACTTAAAATCTTACACAATTCCTGATTTGGGGATAAGAATTACAAGGAGGAGGCAGATTTCCAGGATGTGTTTGAGGAGTGCTGAAATGTTAATGCATTAAGACTGAAACGGTGGGATTTAAATCGCTACATTATGCTGCACATAGTACAGAGGGATTGATCCCAGAAAAGTACCAGAGAGGTTGTGTCTCATACAGGCCTAACCACTATGGAGTCATTCTTCAGAGACAGACCAAGCGACAGAAGAACCACAGCCTTACCTGCAAGGTGCCTTTTCATAGGTGCTTTTTTCTCTCCTTTTAAGTTGTCCTCAAGGAAAAATAAGAGCAAAAAGTCCCTGTGCTTCTCACTGCACATCTACAGCACTTCATAAATAATAGTGGCTGTTTTAAAAGCAGGGGACAGGCAGAGGGTTACAATGGATGAAAGCTAGTTAGTGAGTTAGCCAGATAAATGCTTAAAAGAACAGCAGCAAAGATAATCCTGCATTTATTTCTGAGGGATTCACCAGAATCCAGATGACCCTTTTCTGTCTTTCCTGATCTGTGTTTCTTGAGTCAAAGGGCTGAGCAGAAACCTGAAAAACAAACCTGCAAACTTGGGGTATTGCTGTGATTTGTAATCGTGCCTCCTTCGGCTCCTCAGTTCCATTTCAGAGTATCTCGGTTAAACCTCGTGTCCAGCACGGGGTGGCTTTGGAGGGAGCTGTGGCAGAGACTCCCTGGCAGACACAGACAGTGGTTCTCTCTAAACTTACTGAGTGACATGTGCAAAATTGATCATTTCAAGAGCCTTTTGTATAACACAAAACTTCAAGCAGAGAACCCAAGGCATTTCCTTTCATCAACCTGGTTCTAATTTGATCAAAGCACGAAAAAATCCAACCCGCCTTATTTCCTGTCCAGTTCTTTTACACTCTACAGCACATTATATATCAGTCTCATATCCCTGAATTTTAAGAAGCAACCAGTTATATAATTGGATCAACAGTTGCCAATCACTCCAGCACAGCACTGCATTATTACTAAGCTGACTATAATTTTGAGGCTCTTTTTTTTATTATGCGCATGACTATATTATCACTGTATACATATTAGGACAGCTGAATGAGCCCCTCAAGGAAAATAAGGGTTCAAATAACTTTGAGAAGGGAGAGAGATGAACAGAATTGAGGATTCACCCCTGTTACAACTGTGGTGCCTCATGGCACAGTTCCAGGAGAAAGGAAAAAAACAGTAGCCGTGTGCTGTCTGTGAATCCTGCCCACAAATCAGAAAATTGTAATGCTGCTGAAGTGGGCCATCTTGCATGCTTAAGCAAATTAAAAATCAAATGCATTTTCTGCTCTCAAATGTGATGGATCGCAGAGGAATTTTGCAATATGCAAGTCTTTAAATCCAGTTCCTTTGCTCACAAAGCTCCCTCCTCCCCACAGACACCTGCGCACACAAGTTCAGAATAAACCACTCTGGCTTTGCACTGCTCCATCCTGAAGAGCTGGGTAGGTGTCATTTGCATGTGACAAAAGCAGGCGCTGCTTCATGTCAGTAATTTGCACAATTATGTAAGAGAGTTAAAAATGTCAGGTAAATAGTAGTATTTCCCCCTGAAGCCCAGGAAGTCTTTGGAGTTCTTTGGAATACCTTGAACCCTGTCTCAGTAGTATCTCCTTAAATAAAAGTGAGTGACAGCCTGTTAGAAAACTCCATGTTTTATACCATTAATTTACAGATAAGGATTGTTAGTCAAATAAACATTTAATTCCCAACAGCCTGAATGTTTCAATACCTTGTAACAAACAAATACATAGAATGTACACAATGGCAAACAAATTATAGAAATATTCCATAGAGTTGACATACGAACTCATAACCTCCTAGGTAAAGGTGAATGACTATTGATGGAATTTTTTTACTGTAAGGACCTCCCTCCTTTTTTGTTGTTCTGTGCAATTCATTTGTATGCATTAGCTCAAAAGAATTAAACCTATAAATCATAGCTTAGACAATAATAATATAGAGAAAACATTATGATTCTTTCTGGTTTTGCCACTCCAAACTCGGACATTTACCTGTTTCTGTTTTGGCTTTTTTTCCTCTCTGAGCATACACACAGAGTCATGAATATTTGTAGATATTGTTAGGTATAAATGTGTTTTGAAGGAACATACACACGTGTTTCCAGTATAGACATTTTTAAAAGGGCATTAATTTCATACATTTTACATATCTGTAGGCACAGGCAGACAAAAGCATACATGCATAAAAATGTAATGTCTCTCCTCAGCAGTCAGATTCTGTGCCCTACAGGTCTTCACCAGGAAAAACTCAAAAGCAAATTACAGTTTTAAGCACCTTGCTGTAGTTAAAATTGCCCAGTGATTTTTGGACAAAGTTATGAAAGTTATGTACTATGTGCAGGTGAAAGTAAGCCTGAATTTGGAAGTTGAGAGGGTTTCAGTAGGTGGTTTGGGTGGTTGTTTATTTGTTTTTTGGTGGTTTTTTTTTTTTTTTTGTGGGAGTTTTTTTGTATATTTTTTGGGGAGTTTTTTTTTTTTTTTTTATGGTGGCCAGTGTTCCCTTCACGTCTTACTTACTTAAATCTCAGATGAGAGTAGGTGCCTGGCCCATCATGCCCCTGTACCTTGTCCACAGGCTGATAAAATGAAGTAAGCGTCTTATCACTTTTGCAGCCTGCTTTATAGTACCGTATCTTTTTCTTTAGCCATTCCTGCTGTGTTTTTAAGTAATGCAATAAAGCCACGTAAGCACCTTCCTGTATGAAGCTGGTTGTTGCATGAGGAGCGTGGTCATCTTTGGCTGCTGCAGTGTCCTTTAAAACCCCCCCAGCCCAGAGACAAAGCCAGCCCCATGCAGTTGTGCAATTGCTCTGTGTGTGCAAGTGTATGCATGCAAACAGAACTCAATCTGTTACAGACACAGAAATTGGATCAGCCGAGAAACAAGCCCTGTGCCCTCGTCCTCCCCCTTTGCCCATCCCTAGGATAATAGGAGAATTGAAATTCCTATTTCCAGACTCACTACAGATTAATATGGTTCAGCATAGATACTTATTTCTCTGATAGTTTCCCATGCATCTTCCCAGTGAAGTTGATAGAAATTACTCCAGCAGAATGCGTAAAGCAGATGTTATCCCATTAATTAGCTCTGGACCTGAGCAGGCTCAAGACTTTTCCATTTTCAGGCCGATAGGAATTGGTCCCAGTGAGCGTGCTCCATATCCACATTTAGTATCATCTCATAAACAGCTCTGAAAACACAGCAGGCCCTTGATGAAGATACATTAGCTTATTTCTAATTTAAAGTTATGTTGCTTAACCTTAATGTAATTGGTCACTGGTGACCGACTGTTTGTATAGCGAGTTGATGACCAAAGAGCTGTAATAAATTATAAAACTTACTGCTTAAATAGAGGGAATGACTGTTCTGTTAAAAGCCTCACTTGTAATAATGGTAAAATAATTACACCTCAAAGGAAGAGCCTTGGATCTGATAAAGCTACCAAAGTCTTTCAGATGGTGTTTTCATTCTGCTTTAAAGGACATGTAGAAAATATAATTTTTTTTCTTCTCAGTGCAGTGTCTCACATTGGCTGAATAGTCAACATTCAAAGCTCAACCTAATATTGATTAAAAATAAATTGGTAAATCAAGATACTTTCTTTTTGAGGGGTTGTGGGGATTAAAGTAATTAACCAATTTCAGTGGCTAACAAGAAACAAAAGAAATTTGCACAAATAATTATATTCTGTACATCAATTCAAAGTCACTGCTAGACATGTGTTAGAGAAGCGTTGATTAGCTGGTAGAATAACCAGGATAATAATCAACTATGGAAGTAAGTAATTGACACAACTTTAATAATGAATAGCATGCCAGGGGCAAAATTAAGAGAAATCTGCTTTCTGAGACCCAGTTCAGACCTAAAACTTCTTAAGCCAAATATACCAATTTACTGGAGATTCTTGAACTTCTTCTGCAGTGCTGTAGCACAAGTAACAGGTGTGGTTAAATGGCACAAGTGGCTCTATTACATCTGGTGGTTCCTATGTGCTGCAATTTAATTTCCAGCCTTTTCCCTGCTGAAGACTTAGAGGTTGGTTTTAAAACTGCAGGAATGTAAGGAACACTTACTCTTCCACGGCTGTTCTTTGTTTCTCCAAACGGTGTTCTATTAACAACCAGTTCATTAAATCAATAAGAGTCAGGAATAAGTGTATGATTTGCTTGTCTCAGAAGCGATAATTTCTCTCTTTAAATATTTGCATTTAAAATTTGGGCTCCCTCCAAATGCCCTAACTTCACAATAGAGAAATCGAGTTTATTTATTTTTTTTTTTAATCCTCATATTTCATTTCTTACAAGGACCTTCCAATAATTTAAACCATTTACAGTGCCTCAAAGATCATTATTTCCCTGTGACTCCTCAGAGAATTATTGAAGCCACTCTATTTATTGCTGACATTAGATTTACCTTTGAATACTGGTTTACAAAATGGAGACATTAGGATGGGAAAGTCATTATTTTTTGTACATTGCTCGGAATGGTAAGTTTCTGTGTGTGGCGTATGAGAGTAAACATGGCTGTAGCTGCTCAGTTTGTTATGGAAACTTGAAAAGCAGATGCATTAAGGTATTTTGTTTTTAAAAACACACGGTTCTTTAGACAGAAAAATATAAATACTGTTTGGGAGCTTGTCATGAATATATATTTAAAAATAATACCCCCCCAAAGCAATGAATAAAAATGCTTTTTGGCGTTGTAAATGGAGGCAGAGAATTGCTCAACCAATAGAAAAGCAGGTGGGGTAACACATCCTGATTCTTCTAATTGAGGCTGTAAAGAAAGATGAGAGATATGTGCACTGTTTGTGTCACAGTAGTTGTGATCTGTGAAAATAACTTCAGAGCAGCCTTTCCTAATATTAAAATGTCTCTGTTGCTGTTCAACTAAAAATCAATACAGCTCACAATTTTAATAAGGAACATGAATCTGAAAATGTGTTTAGTATCAGGTTATATAAACACACCCTAATGAGATACTATAAAATCCATCACATTAAAGGCTGGTTCCTACAAGGTATATTAGCTTAAAATGTTCAATATATTAGGTCAGTGTACAACACTACACATAACAAAGCAGGTCTGTCAAGGCAAGATGCATGTTTTGCCCCTTAAAACTGTTATATTTTGCACATTTTATAAGGTTCTTTGAATACATGAATAAGATAAGTTATTCACATCTCTTTCTTAAGCAATCTCAGAAATGGCTGTGACCTGAAATTGGAAATCTTGTAAACACCCATCCGAAGAAAATGTGTGCAGTTCTGTCTTAAAGAGATGGTACATGTTTAATTATCCCAACTTCTTGGAGGAGAATACTATTAACATACACATTAGCATCATCCCATTGGTTCCTCCTGCTGCTCCACCTTAGGGGCAGCAATAGGAGCTAATCTTATTGCTCCCATGCGCATAATAATGAAATTTCGTCTTGTCTCTGAGGCAGTGTTCTTTGGTCTAAAGTACAGCGGGAAACGTTCCTTCTTTTTTTTTTTTTTTTTTTTTTAAGAGAATTTCTTGACCAACTCATTTAAAAAAGATTTGAAAAATTAAAATTCTTCTTGTGTGAATGCTGGAGCCTGCAGAATGCATTGCTTTGACTTGAGAATCAAAATTAAGCAATTGTGGAAATAAATTGCTCTGTATTCACATATGGAATACAGTGTACTGGGGCTGTGGGTGTATTCAGCTCTTTGAAAAACTGGAAGCTGTGGATTTTATGTTATTTTATCCTGCAGTGTCCATATAGGCTATTCTCAAAGAATAACGTAAGAATAAACAAAAAGAGATGGGTTTAATATAAAATACCTTTGCCTTTTCCTTGCAGTGTTCTACAGACTATAATGGGGAGAGGAATAAAAAAGCACAGGCAAAAAAATACATGTGAATTCAAGGCTACTGAATTAAGGGAGGTTGTACCAACATTTCCCCCACTGTACATTATTTGTATTCAAGGTTTTTGAAATGACATTGTAATCTGATGATGCACCAGCCTATTATATTGTCTAGCAGGACAAATATCCTTGCATTTTCTCTGTAGAACTAACACAATTTTTCCATGTCAGAGGTGCATAATATCCTGGCGGTCATAAGGAATGATGCTATTAATCCTCTTGGGCAATCTCCAGGTCTGATTATTAGGGAAATAAATTTGCATGCTGCATATGAGCTAGGTGAATCACCGAGAGCACAAATTATATTTCCTGACAGCAAGTTAGAGAATGGAGCCACATCGCTTTTTTATCTTTTTTTTTTTTCCCCTCTGAAAGCTATAGAATTTCAATTCATTACATGAGATTGGTTAGAATTCAAGTCTCTTTTTAAGTTGATATTAAGTTGAGTCTGTTATCTCTGTGAAGGCTAGTAGATTCCCCTGAGTATCCACCTAATCACTACTTAAAAAAATCGAAACGTATAGTTAGTGTCATGATTTAGGTACCAGAGCCACTTTATTTATCAGTGCAGGGTGAGATAATTTCAATTTGAGGCTCTGTAGCCCTCATGAATTTAACCATTTTGAAAGCTTTTTTTCCTCTCTCTCTCTCTTTTTCTCTCTGCCCCTTTCCCCCTCCCTCCTTAATGTGCATATTGCAATAATGGTTATTCTGAGCACCTGTTTAGCCGTGCTCTGTGCATTTCTCAGACTGCTTTATCTATCACATCATATATATTTCCTGGTATGTTTTGAAGATTTTTTGGTGAAATGTTATTTGGATTTCAGTTAAGAAAATTTGGCAGTGTTCTCTGTGCCAGGAGTACTGCCAGGCATTTCTGCTTTTCAGATCAATGATAAATGTATTTTTATTATTTTTACCGTTTGGCATCTGAGCAACCTTTTTGCATTATTAAATCTGAACAGGGAGAATGATAGCAAATGAGAGGAGAAGAAATGGCTTTATGTCCTGATGTATTAATTAACCAGACATTTATTATAATCACAGTTTTATAGATGTTGTAAAAAGGTTTTTTTTTCATCCATGATATACATCTGTGTATGGTAGCTTCTGGGACCCTTTTTGGAAATGTCCAAGTTTCTTAGATTGGAAAATTGGGATCACTGGTGCTGTGCAGTACATGCAGACAACAAGCACAAACAAGCCCTGGGGTGGTGAGTGTAGATGGATCCAGCTTGGAATTGAGTGAGGAATGTCTCGGTTGAAGGTGGGGGCTATAAATCCATCCATACAGATCAGGTGCAGCCTGGAATTTGGGGGACTCTGAAATGCCTCCTGCTCCTCACTGGAGCTGAGCCAAGCTCAGAGACAGAGAGTCCCTGCACTGGTCAGAGCTGGGGCTGTGATTGAAACAACACAAGCCAGGTAATGTGTCTGATAATGCCAAATCTGAAGTGTTCTTAATAATTTACTTATTCATGAAGTGCAAGCAGCAGCACTGGAAGGAAAGGGATATAACTCTGACTCAGATTTCATGTGTTGCCAAATATACAGCAAAGGAAGCACTTTTAATCATCTTACATGAAACCTATTTAGGATTTGCTATTCTCTCATCCGTTGGGTTTCTTCATGCTTCCTGAGCAGAGCCGGTGCCATTTCTTTCCAGAACAAAGGTCCTTTTGTTTGTTTTCTTTTTGTTTTATTAATTTTCTGCTCAGCATTTGGGTTGGGCTGCTTCAGAGACAGGAAGTATTTCCCACATTTAGGAAAAGGAAATAGCTTTTGGAGAAAATTCAAAGAAAGTCCATTGGGGAGTGACTTGTCTGTTCAGAGTGTTATTTCCTATTCCTGAATAGAAATATCAGACTTATTTTTGGCATCAAATAGTAGTGCTGCTATAAACACTAGCCTCTTTAATTCCCATTTTGCAGTGGACACTTATACAGCGAGTGTTTGTTGGTCTCCTGAAATAGGGATGGATGATAAAAGAAGGCAAATTTTAACAAAACTGCAAAATTGCCTCTCTCCTGTTGTCTGTGACCTAGACAAGGTCTCTCTGATACTGCTGAGCCCCAGCAAGGAAAATGAGGGGCCTATTTAAACATGAATTGTCTGTGATTTTGGAAGTTGTCAGCCTGGAATCCACCAGCTCCATGACAGTTCCTGTCACAGAGCTGCCTTTCCTCAGTCTGCGGAGGAGGAGGAAGCTGCTAGGAGAATGATGGGTGTTTTAATGGGTACTCCTTCTGGAGTGGGGCTGGAGCACGAGGCCATCTATGTCTTTATAAATTGTAATAAGTAGATAAGATCAGCTGGTGATTATGCAGAGAGGAGGGAATATACCTATGCCCAGTCGTGCTGCTTCTCTCCAGCAGAAAATCCCAAACAATGTGTGGATAACACCTGACAGAAAGGGCAGGGTGAGGAGAGTCACAAATGAACCAAAGGATGGCAGCTAGTAAAGTTTTATTTCAAACTGTATCTGCTACTGCCCCTCAGCATCACACAGTGAAAATACTCTCCTGAAAAGAGAATGAATGAGTTTTGAACTTGAACAAACAGAAAGGAAAAAAAAAATCAAACTGAAAAGATTGAAACCAGGAGTTTCTCTGGGGGGAAAAAAGTGTGTCTCCCCAGTTGTTCCTTTGGATTTCTCCTTGTCTATTAATGTCCATGGCGTATCTGTGTCTTGAACTTTGCATCCGGCAGTTCTGTGCCAGCACATGAGCGAAACCTGCTTGAATCAATTGTACCTGTATGTTGTGTGTTGTCACACAGCCGTGTGTGCCGGTGCATCAGGGTTTGGCGGGGCAGCTTCCTCAGCTGCAGTTTCTAAAACACCACAAAATCAGAGTAGTTTGCCAGCTGCAGCTTTCACCTTCATTATGGACACTGAAAGTTCATAAGTTTAATGTAAATATGTATAAAGCAAAGCACATACAGTGTTGGTCTTGGTTCCTCAGCTGTTTCTCAGCTCTTAGGGACATGATCAACCTGGAAATCAGCTGCTTTAGTTGAGGAAAGCAACTACACTGCCTGAACTCGTGTTTCGCCCCTAAACTTAGACTTGTCAGTCTGCAGCTGCCAATATTTTGGGCTCAGTAGGATGAAAAACCAGAGGACGCTCTAAAACCCAGAAGCAGAGATGTGACTCTCTTCTGGTTTCCTGTTGTGAGTTTGAAGAGATGGGGTTTCGTGAGGCCTCAAAGGAGCTGGTTCTGGCTGCTACTTCTGGGATGTGAATAGAAGAAGCTGGCACACACAGCACTGCATCTGCCTGGCTTCTGGAGGCATCCTAAGAAGAGTGAAAGGGAGGGAGAAAGTCCTGAACCAACCCCAAGCAAACCACAAAAGCCCCCAGCCTGGAATATGCCCCCCGGGCTGGATGTGTCAGGAAAAGACTTCCTGCATCTGTGCCACTACCTGCAGCCATGTGTGGCTGAAGGCTCTGCCTGGCATCCTGGGCGACCACTGTGTGCCATCAACTTCTGTTCAGTGACCTGTCAGAGCAGAGAAGGAATTTCACATGGCCTGAAAAACTGACAGAACAGTTCACCTTCTAGGGAAATGTAATATTTTCTGATAAGGAGCTTATGTTAGTTTTCTTAGCAAATAGCCTGAAAGCATTTCTGTCTGTGGCAATTCTAGATGTGATAAGTTGAAGGAAACATCCTTGACCATGACTTAACAAAACAGGCCATTTGTTTCATGGGGTAGCTGTTTCCAGAAATGTAAATAAATGGCAACTTAAGGATGATATAAAATAAACGATCACAGAGACAGCCCAGAGCTGCATTGTTTCAGAAAACACAAGGCACTATTTATGGAGCTGTAAGCAGAGGAGTGTGTTTATTATTGCACTTGGAATTAAATCAGAAAACCAGAAAGCTGAAGTTTTGGGAAAGATCAGGCCACATTTAAGAAGCTCTTTGGTGGGGTTACTGCTCGTGCTGCGTGTTTGTTCTGAACAGAGCCAGCCTGTTTTGTGAGGGAGGTGGGCCTGTCTGCCAGGGCCTCATTCTGCCATTTATTTCATCACATCCTTGACATGAGTGAAATTGAAGGGGGGAGATGGTGGGCACAGGTTGGGGCAGAACACATTCAGATTTCATTTTGTGTCCATGTCTCAAATACTTTTAGAGTGTAAATTGAGAGCCAAGGGTGTCTCTGTAGAAGCAGCTCCTGGTCAGAGCCTCACAGCCAAACCTTTTTGACCGTCTCTGTGGCTCATGGCTGGAATCGGACTATCCTGAGCCAAACCTGGTGGGATAAAGAGAATCCAAGCCTGTTTTTGTGACTGTGGCTATTCTGGGGTAGATTTAGATGGTTTTGTTCTAGGCAGTACCTAGCTCCTTAAGAAAGACCTCCCCAATTAAATAGTATTATTGGTAATTCTGTGCCACATGGTTTGAAACTACCACACTCATATTAACGATCTTGGTAATTATTGGAACAATATTTTTGCAAATCTCACCTGTACCATATGTGCCCCTCTCAAGGAAACATGCTTGGCTTATCTAATACAGTGTTGTAAACTGCCTTACACACCCCTTAAATTGAAAATGCCTTCCCCCCCCGCCACTGTTTTACTGGTATTCCTAAACTATTACACCACATTTAAAAATGAATTGTGTGCAATGACATTAGAGAAGGGGGTTAGGCTTTCTGAGCTGCTACCAGTGACATTTGACTGTAGTGACAGACAGTCAGCAGTATTCAAACTGAATTAATCTGAAAAAGCAGCATACTTCAATGTGGAGTTTAGGAGGAGGCTGAGCAGCTACATATTTACAAAAGGGATGTCACTGAACCATCTTTCTACCTAGGGATAGCCTATGGCTACTTAATACTTTTAAACCAGTAGTGGAAGGATTAAATACACCTGAAGTCAGGTCTTTGAGGCCATTTCCCTCTTGTGCTTTCTTTTCCTTACTTGAGTTGCACCTCAGCAGCTATTTTTTTGAAGCACTGTGAAAAAGGGTGGGTATTCTGATACCTTTTATTAGAATTGCACAGAAGCAGGCGAATCCTCACAGAGATGCAGGCTCCTTTTTCTGTTGCCTTTGAAAAGTTAAGACATGTGAGGTTACACAAGACACAGACACTGCAGTGGAGGAGGAGGGATATGGTAATAAAGGTGATAGTGATACCTTAATTTAACAAATATGCAGTGCTAATTATGTAAACATGTGAGAACTCTAAAATCTTCTCATCATGTGTGTCACACAATTGAAGTATTTTACAGCCTAATTCGAGATTATACAGTAATAATGTTATTTTATATTGGCTAGTTGACAAACATAGGCCAGGGCTGTCTGTCAAACAAAACTGTTGTGCCAGATTGTATCTTGGCGATAAAGCACAAAAGAAGAGCAAGTCAAATTCTGTTTACATATTAATCATTGATTCAGATTTAGGTCTGTACCGCAGACACTGCCTTAACTGGTAGCTGTAAGGGGGAAAAAAACCTGTTGGTACTTGGCTTGACCATATTTTGAAAAAAGTAATTTCTACAGAAGGCTGCTACAAAGCTCCGCATCTCATTTTCCAAATGTACCTAAGAGATCAGGTTCCATTCAGAGGGATTTAGGTGGCGATTAGCTTTTCTCCTTTACAATTTTTAAACTTTTTTCCCCTTCTTTTAGCTCATGGATGTTGGGATAGATGCACTGAAATCTGCCAGGATTCTGACACAGTAGCTGATTATAGAGCTTTATTTGTACTTTTCTGTTAACAAGATGCTCTCACGTACGAAACAAAATGAGCATGGGAAACAAATTAGAAAACCTGGACAGGTTGGGTGGCATAAAGTAGAAAACACCATTTCCCCTACTCTCAAGTGTGCACTACATTTGGTACTATTTTCCTCTCAGTGTATTTAAGAAACATAAATAAACTATTTAAGTCTCTCAGTGTTGTATCCAAAATTCTCCTCCCCTTGCCACCACGGCAAACATCACTGTTCCCAAAATCCAAGTCTGAAATCCTGGCCTATCAGTGAGGATAGTGGAGGTGCAAACTTCAGGTCAGTACAAAGAGATGTTGCTTTTAGATGTGCCTGATGAGTCTGGACTGTCAGTCTATCCAGCCCCAACTGTAGCTTTCGGGAATGCTCAGTACCAAATTGCTCAAGGGAAGACAGTCATTTTATATCGCCCAAAGAGAATGTTTCCCTCCAACCTCCATCAGCCCATGGTTCATTTCTGTCAAAAAGCATTAGGGGTTTCAGCCTTTCTAAGATATTTATCTTAATCCTAGCTGGGATGTCCTCATTATTCACATAAGCATCTAAATTAAACTATTTTATATCATATAAAGTCCTTAGCCAGAAGGATATCTTGTGGCAATCAGTTCCATAGGTTAATTATGAACTGTGTAAAATAATATTTCCCTTACTGGTTTTTAAAGATGTTGTTTTTCAGCGTTGTTGCATTAGGGGGGGAGGCCTCTAGGACCAGGCAATTGATCTTCTCTGTAACTTTCATTAACTCTCTCATGTCCCCTTTTTATTTGTCTTCTATAAACTAAGCAGCCCCAATCTTCACAGTCCTTTCTTCTGCCACTAATCATTTTTGTTGCTCCTTCTTATTTCGGCTTTATGGTTTTTCTGGGTGAGTTGATTGCAGCTTGGTACAGCATTTCAGATACACTGTCCAGTTACTCAGTGATGTGGTAATTTAGTATTAATTCCTATCTTGTTCTTTATGCAGCCCAACAACATATTTACTTTTTTTGACTGCTGCTCCCACTTCTTCAGCTTTCTCATTGAGCTGTCCAGAGTGGCACATGTTTTCTCCTCCCTCTCTTTTTCCCAAGTGGTTGGTTAATTTACAACCTATCCTTGTCCATGAGTTTTGAAAATTATTCATTCAAGTATGCATTAACTTGCATTTATGAGCAGTGGATTTCATCTGTCTTCATGCTGCGCATCTGTCTAGCTTTTCTAATCTTTTGTAATCACGAGTAACCTAAATATTTTTGCACCCTGTGCAAATTTTGTCACCTTCCCCTCTCTTTTCCAGAACACTAATGAATATATTAAACATCCCCAGACCTAATACTGACTGCTGAAGTACTTCATGGTGAGCCTTTTAGCAAGCTAGCAATCAACAATTTATTTCTACCCTTTTGTTTCCGTCTTTGGCTGTCTTTGTTTAACATACAGATTTATTTTCAAAGCCTTGCTATTTCCAAGTGTTCTGCTGACAGCCGCCCTCCCAGAGGGTGTGGGAACAAATGCCTAACTCTGACCTCGGATGTCCAGTGATACCCAGCACGGGAGTTCTAACACAGCGTTCACAGGTCTGTTAAGGCTGCAAATGTGTCAGCTGTGGTGCAGAGGAGTGGACTGGATTAGGAAATAGAGGTGCAGGTACCAGCAGGTTTGGCAGCCTTATTCATATTCTCCCCCAAAATAAAAGGAGAGGAGAAAGAGATGGATTTATGCAGCTCACTGAAAAGAGCTTTTTTCCCCCTCGCCTTCCCCAATTTAAAGTCTTCAAAACAGAGCCGCCGGCTAGCCAGGGTAAGTGGATATATAGCATGAGGCTCCTTGCAGTAAGACTGATGGTTTGCACTGAGGTTCCAGGAGCAAAAGGAAAAGCCAATCCTGCCCCCAGAACTGTTACTGGAGTTCCCTTTCGGCGGCTTGGTCACCACCTTTCACAAGAGGTAGGTGACAAGACCATGGTGCTGCCTGCAGTTAATTGCAAAGTATTTGGTGCTGCAAAGTGCATCCTACATTATTTGCTATCATCATCATCATCATCATCACCACTTTGGGCTCAGATCTGAATGTTGCTGGAACATGGAAAATGGTCTGGCCCTGCTTTGTTCTTCTCACAGGGTGTTAATGGCCTGGGTTTGGTTTTGTCATTATACAGCACTTACCATAACTTTAATGGGCTGTAGCTTGTTCCAGTTATTGAAATCAATTCTCTTACAGCTCTTCTGCCAAACAGAGACACAGTCAGTTCATGGATGGGGAACTGGGGCAGGGAGAGGCTTTGGCTGCTCTCTGAAAAGGTTCGTGGCAGACAGAGCGGTGACTGGAATCCCTCTCTCCCAAGTCCTAGGGAGGACCTGCTCTTTAGTTTTGGTTTTCTCAGCATGAATTCCAAGATTGTCATGCTGGGCGGGCATGTGTCAGTTTTTATCGCTGCAGTTGTTCCTGAGTCCCCGGCCATCAGCCCCTGTCCCTGCTCCCTTCCCCGTGTGGGCTCTGCTTTCTACCCTTGCTCCATTGTGTGCTTGAGTGGAGGCTCATACCTTAAAGCTGTTATTTTCAAGTTTTAATAATATTTTGCAGCTCATTTCCTGTTTCTTAGTTGACAGCCATTCCAAAAGTAATCTTTGGCAGGTACTAATTTGGGTGATGACCACTTGATCTACATTTTTGGTGGGTAATTACTGAGTCAGAAGTGAGCAAATTTGATATCCCCTGACAGTCAGTGAGGCATGCATTTTTACTACCCCCTCATTAGAGATTCACTCATAGTGAAATGCCCTGAATTTTGTTTGTTCTCCCAGACACTGGAAAAATCTTCCTGTTAAGTACCAGAAGTTACTACTTATGTTTATTTTTGTCACACTTGTGTGGTCCAAAATACATTGGCACTTTGAACAACAACTTCTTTTAAGGCAAGGTGTTTTGGTAGAATGAAACCACCATGGGATCAAATTTCCTATGGCTTCTGAAGCTGGGCATGGTCCCGTGTCCTATGGCAAATCTCTTCCACAGAGATTTGGATTGTTTCACAGTGATAAGTGAATCTCAGAATATTTGGAAAATTCACAAACTGATGCTGAGTCTCTCCAAACTGCTGGAGCCAGATTCCCTGGTTTGCTCTGGCAGCTTTGCCTCGCTCTGGTAATACAAAGCAGCTGCAAATCCCCTTGTGCTGCCCAGCTCAGCAAGGTTTGTGGTGCCTCACATTGCCAGAGCACACCAGTGAGCCTTGCCTGTGTACATGGAATTGGGCTGGATGTCTCCTGAGAAAAGGGGGGCCAGTCTGAGATTATCAGCACAGCTTGCTTCCTTGCATTACTTTGGCACCAGGCTCTGCTTCCCGTAAGACCTTGTGCAAAAGCAAGCAAAAAGAAAACATAATGTGGGAAGAAATAGCCAGACTTCTTTTCAAATGTCAGAGATATTCAGATTTATTTTGAGTTCTAGAAGAAATGTGGGAAAGGGATATTTGCCAGATTCTTGGCCTCCCCATCTGGCTTCTATGAACTACCTTTTTATTCTTTCTTTTCCCCTAAGTTTTCCTAAATCACGGAGCTCAAGTCCTCAACTCCCCCAAGGGCCAGCTTAAGTAGACTGAGAATCTAAATAAAACCTGATCGTTGTTTTTGAACCAAGAAGCAGCTGGTACAGTGCCTAGTTTTTCTATTTTCCTTCCAAAACATCTAAAGATATTCAAGTTACTTTGAACGTGACAAGGTACCTGAACGAATACTTTTCCTGGAACACTCAATAAAGCCTTCTCTGCCTCCATCCTTCACATCTCATTCCACAGTGAGCCCTTCTGTGTTTGTAGATCATCGTTCTCTTGGACTTTTTCCTGACTCCTTGTTCGTACTCAGCTCTCCATCCCTTTTGGTTATCCCCTGGCACGTGGAGTCAGCCTCCCTCAGCTGCGCTTGTAGGATCATTGCTTCGGTGACAGCACTGAGGGTGGTTTTGTTGGGGTTTAGCATGTCGCTCTTCAGGTTTCTTTTGAGCAATATTGATTAAATACATTTAGTTTCTTAATGTGGCTTAAATACATAGGATGTGTTGTGCAGTTCCTTCCACAGAGGGGACAGAAAATGAGTCCCCAAGAATTCCATCAGAATTCATTAGGGTTTTGATGAATTGCAACTGCTAAGAAATTGTCTCCCAGGACATGGAAATTAGTCAGTACTGAACAGTACAGATGTCACATCACCTAAAGAGAATAAACCTGAAAAATACTGTCTGAGAGAATTGTCTGCACCACAAGTCTAGAGAAATGGTTTAAAAAAGAAAGTGGAAGGAAAAGAAAATCCCTTCAAGAAGGGATTGGGCCTCCCAGATATGTGGCTTTACTTTCTTGTTCTTTTGAAGTGCTTTCCAAGGGGGGTGTATGCAAACCAAATTAGCAGGAGGAATATTGATTTTAGTTTCTGAATTTGATTTCAAGGTTTGGATTGATTCTGTCTAAATACATTGAGTTTGAAAGAGATTCAGCCATTTATTTCTAAGTGTCATTTAAAATAATTATTGCTCTATATTAATCTAGTGAATAATATTGTAAGTGCCACAGTTTATGCTTATTACACTTATTGAACAGGCTCTAGTATCTCCTATAGAATAAATAGTGAAAATAGGAAAAAATTCTTTTGGTTCTTCCAAACTGTATCAATCACTTCCTGCACTGAACATCAGGCTAATATTGGAGAAAACCATACACAAATCCATACCATTGGCAAAGTGATTATCTTTTCAATTGTGAAAACTACACGTGTATCCTTTGTCTCCTGATGGAAACAAGTATGTAAATAACATCCTGTGTGGAGCAGGGCAGAGATGGTGTTTGGAAAGCCCACTTCTGGGGATTGCTGGAGCAAGTGGTGCTTAAAGGCGCTTGAGCTGGTGGGATTGGGCATGGATGACAACCATGCCTGTTATTCTGGAGCTTGAGGGTGTTTGGATGTGAGATTTTGCTTTGATTTTTTTTTTTTTTTTCCTCCAAGGCAGGAGCCATTGCCTGTTTGCATTTGGGATTTTCCTAAAATTGGATTTTGAACCCCAAATTCAAGCTTTGATTTAAAACACTGATGTTGCCAATCACAGAAATAGTTGCCCAAGTAAAACTGATCCTGAATTAATTTTGGATCCTGGCCACTGTAGAATTCCATAGGTTCTTATATCTGCTTGAGATTCATCAGGAAACTGCTCTTGATGCTATAGGTTTGTTTATATGGTCTTTCATAGAAAAAAAAAAAAAAAAAAAAAGAGGGATGAGAAATAAAAGTGTGTGAAAGGAAAAACAAAGGGAAAAGGAAGTATGGAATAACAACATCTGGGTGTTCTTTGTTGACTGGAAAATTTGTTTCCCCATTGATACTTGGGAGGGAGGAGTTATTCTAGGAGTAGTGAGAATTTCCCATCAGGAAAACCTCTGCTAAACTCATCCTTTTTGCAGTTTGATAAGTTTTTTTCCTCACTGTATCTTCACATGCTTCAGCACCTCCTGCTTTAGGGAGAGGACCACTCAAGTAATGTGGTATTTCTGACCCTGCCACAATAAGGAAGTCCTGAAGAACTCACTTCTGAAAGGTTACCTGAAAGGAACTCAGCCTTTTTGGGGGTTCATCCAACTTGCATCATTATTTCAATCTGATTAATGCTAATAATGCTGCACAGAAGAACCTAAGCTCTTATAATTGTGTCTATACAATGCAAAGGGAGCAGAAATCTTAAAAAGCAAGGAAAGATCACGTGTAACTCTTCTGCCTTTATTTGCTATAATTCTAATTCAATTTGTTTACTCAACAAAAGAGATGAAAAGGTTTCTCAAACGATACTTTCATATAACCCGGTCTCTTTAGTTGTACTGTGAAATTCTCATTTTTTTGTATTTAGCTTCCCTACAATTTATCTTCACTAGAATAACTCTAAGCCAGCTTCCACCATTCTATCCTAAAAGCTGCAATTTCTTTAGGCTATACTTTCCCCCTTCCTCTCTTTGTTCCCTTGTACAGTTATCCAGTGTTCAGGAAAGCATTTAAACACTCACTTGATTCCACGAAGTCAATGAGACTCAAACATGTGCTTAAGTGCCTGCTGAACTGGGGCCCTGATTTACACCATAAATCCATCACCCTTGCTGAGGCTCATCACTGGCAGCTCTCACCAGATTTCTCACTCACCCTCTGCTGCCTGCAGAACCTGGAGAGGTTCCTCCCTCCTGCTGCCCCACCCTCAGGGGAGGGCACAAATCAGACCCTACAGCTTTTTCCCACTTTTAAACAAATTACAGGAAGATTATTGGAAGCTCTCAGCCAGGTTACATAACCCACAAAAGTACAAATGATTTACAAATATTTAACAAGGAAAGAACTAATTATGTGGCTCCTGTCACAACAAGGGCAGGCTCAGAAATGGTATAATCAATATGGGAATGTTAGCTGTAATGCAGTCTGTCAGTTTTTTAACCAAACAAAAAACTCCAGCAATCCTATAAACAGGATTGACCCTCTCTTTGCTGAATCCTGGCTGTGCCAGCAATATTTTCCTCTCATTATGTTCCATATTAGCAGTTGTCTGTCATGGGATCTTTGGAACACTCTTATTAAAGAAACATCTATCCTGAAACTGAATGAACTTATCTTGAAGTATGGGAGCTAGGAAGGAACTATCAAAACCAGAATTTGAGCCAATTCTATATTAGACCCCAAGGGAGTCTTAAGATGTTCATGGGAATATGTTCTACTATGGCCATGAAAAATCACTCACGGTTAAGGTGAAGGATGTGTTTGATCTTTTGTTAGACAAGGCTTGTGTTTCACCTTTGCACTATTACTACCTGCTCTCTGTGATTGTTTTGGCTCTATATTTATATCACTACACGTTTATATATAATACATATTCTATTTTGGGCTAATCATCTCTAAAGGGGAGTAAATTTCCTCCAAAAGGGTCTGCAGCAGCAGCTTGGTGACGTTGGGTGTTGTGGCTCCTGGGTGCACAGAAGATGGAAGTTTGAACCCTTTCTGCCCAACAGAAAATACTGAAATCTGACTACACCACATAGTGCAGGAAATTGTTTTCTTATGAGGTGCATATGTTTTAAAAGAAGCAACATTGCCACGTATTTTACATGGGTTATTAAATAACTGTATAAATTTAATGATTCAGATGTTTTGCATTATAACCTGGCATCTCAGGAGGCATGAAAATAGCACAGTAGGAAAATGTCATTGCATACTTCATAGGCAGAGCTGTTAACAAATGGAAATCCTTTTATAACTATAGAAGAGATCCATCTTTAGTCCCCTGCCTGTCTCAACCTTCCACTGGTCTTCTGATGTGAATAAACTGTGACTAACGTGCAATAGTAACAAGGCTGTTGGAGCTGCCAGAAATCTTTACTTACTTAGAGAGAGAAAAAAGAAAATATCTCTAGTTTGCAATTATTATCAGTGCTTGAAAATAGCAAGAACCCTGTTTTGGCATTCACCTCAGGGAGCAGAGGCAGCAGATCACCATCATCTGGTCTCTTGAAAAATGGATACTTTCTAACCTGGGGAGTTTAAGCACAGATCATCAATATTTCTGTATGTAAAGTGCTGGGTGGGTATTGTTACCCTTGATTTGTTGTTTGTTAAACTAGTTTGGGTTGGTTACAGCATTATACATTGTGGCAACTTTATTTATTGCCACTGTCACAACAAAGCAAAGCTGCTATTACGTTATAACAAACTAAAGCTACATTTCTAAAACATCACATCTACCCGAACTACAGTGCTGTAACACCTAATTTACAGTTTATTCCAATCGCGTGGACACTGGAAACGTAGGAAGGCAGGAAGGCAAGAAAAATACACTGTCTGGGGTGTTTTTGTAGGGTAAGTGCACAAAGGCACAAATATTGGTGCAGTCAAAGGCCCTGCAAGCCCCTGGACAGTGACTCACCAGGGTCTGCTGGGGTGGGAAGAACTGCAGATAAACACAGCTCTGTGTGCTACAACATGCAGGGACAGGGCCTGTGGAAGGAAGAACCCTAGGAAAAGACCTGTGGAGGGATGAAATGAGTGCTGAGAGTGCATCTGGAAGTACTCTCCACTCTGGTTGATTTTCTAGTGCTAAAGCACAGCATCCCAGTGGGAAACTGGTGGCAGCTGGAGGTGTTGAGGAGGTTGCTTCATTGGGATGTTATTGCTGAATCTTCATCCTAAATGCAGCTGCTGCTGTCCCATTTTGCCATGGTGTTTTTCCATACTCCTGCACCTCAGATTGATCTTGTAGTATTCACAGGCATTTGAAAGGGCACTCCTGGACAGTATGTTTTGGTGTGGTAAAATGTTGGTCTATCTGGAAGAGTTGGCAAGAGGAGCTTGACAAATAATTTGAAGTAATAGCTTACTTGATTTTTTTTCCCCCTTTTACTTTTTGGCAGATGGTTCTGCAGACTCATAAATTTGCTGTAAATAACTCCTAAGAGCAGGAAGCACTACAGCAGTTCTTGAAAAAGTTAGAGTAGCAAAAGAATGTGACAAATTCAGTAGCTGAGCCATCAGGATACAGAGAGCAGGTATCAAGCTGTGCCATATGTACAGTCACGGTTGGCTTGGAAAGTCTCCCCTCGTAAAACCAAATTGTTCCACTAGGAAGTGAAGCCAGGAGCCTTTTGCCTACAAAATTAAATTGTTCTCTTTTTTTCCAAACCAATTGCTTTTTTTTTTTTTTGGTTTGGTTTTGTTTAATGAAACACCAGGCAGAATCTCGTTTTTCTCCTCCAACTCTACCTGTCTTTTTCTTCTTATTTCAACCCTCCCCTGCCCTCCTTCTACCTCAGGGCAAATGGAAAATTTCATCTTCTTTTTAGGCTATTTATCTTCTCCTTCCAAAAACAGTCTCCTCCAACCCTTGCTGTCTTCTGCTAATATGAAGTTGTACAAGTAAAGAGAAATGGCCAGGGGACCTGGAGGGACGCTGAGGACTGGAACAGTAACCGGATTGTTCCCTGGCTGACAGAGTCAAGTCCGGCTGAGCCTCGCTTTGGGAGAGACAGCTCAGGCAGGGAAAGATAAGATCCTTTCTTTTCCCGAGATTATGCATTAGATTGATGGCTAAACTAAGGAGATGGGCCTGCTTATTGTAAAGCAGCAGAAATTGAGGAGTCACCCATACAGAAAACTTCCTTCCTCCTTAAAAATCTGAACATATCAGAGCCTGCAGGTGGCTCATATTTGGACATTTCCCCCTTCAACATCATACTCCTGGGCACTGGAGTCTCCAGGTCTGAGGAAGGCAGTGTTGATAGTGAGGATTTACTGGCTTTGCTTGGTCTTAATACACGGTTTGGATTGCTCAATAGCTCACCTGCTATTGTACAAGTGCTTTGCTAATGGCAAAATCTCAGACCCAATCCTGTAAGGCTTCTGCTGTGCAGGTGCCCCTCAGAAGGAATTGAACAATCCCACCAGCTTCAAGGATAATAAGACAAGATCCTTCTCTTTTTTTCTGCACAGCTGTGGAGTAAAGTTAGGTTGAACAGTGTAATACCTCGCAATGTCCCTTATGATGAGACTGTTTTCACTGTCATGCACTTTGTTTGGAAGACTGTAAGTGAAGTGAATTTGGTTTAGGTGTGTTTAGGTGTGTTGCTGTTGAGCATGCATTCAGTGGCTTCAATCCTGAGAATATTGACTGCTGAGCACAATAAACCAGAGAGATCTGGCCTTAGAGTTAGACACAAGCTCAGTGCAGAATTGGAATTTGTGAAAAATCAACACAACTCTTATTTCCTACCCTTAATAGAGGGAAAAATCACCAAAGGCAGTGTGGGCCTATTGTCCTCTGGGACATACTTCCTGTACACCTGTTGGTACTGGAGCTCCAGGGGTTTGACCAGATAATGAAATCCACTCCTTCTACTGGGAATCAGAGGGAGGAAATCTCTGGCTTTGATGGCTTTTTTTTCTGGTTAGCTCAGTTGGTTAGAGCAGGTTCTCAAAATGCCAAGGTTGCACATTCAGTCCCAGTCTGGGCTATTTGCTTGAGAGCTGGACTTTGATGATACTTGTGGGTCCCTCCCAGCTCAGGATATTCTGTGATTCTCTCAGGTGTCTGCAGACCCTCCATGTTCATGCTGGTGCCACACTGGGGAACCTACTCAAAGGGGCAGCCCTTCCCCACAAAAATGTGCCATGTGGGGACTTCCTAGGGCAGCAGCAGGTGTGGGAAGGGGAAGCTGGCAGCGGTCAAAGTGGAAGGTTGTTTTCTCACTGGAAGGTCCTTAACATGAAAAAAAGAGGAGAATCAGAGCCACGCACACACAAGGATAGTCTAGGGAAGTGCAAACCTAGGTTTGTAGATAGTCTGGTGGAAGTTGAGGTTGCTCTGCCCTGTCCATGTGAGGGTGCAGGCTGGAATGCCTTTTTCCACTGTCCAATATATTTAATGGTACTAGGAACCAAAAATGAGTCACGTGCAGAGGCAGAAGTCAGTGAGGAATGTTTTCCCTTTGACTAGCCTGCCATGAAAGCATCTTGAGCTATGCATTAACCACATTCCCTGCCTGTGGATGCACTGTCCATGAGTGGCCTATCTGGCAATCAGGCTGACCTGCCCCTCACATGTGGTCACTCAAATCGATGCCCAGCAGCCTCCAGGCCCACTGCAGTGAGTTCTCTACCTACTCACTTTTTCTTGGAGCAGGCAGGAAAAAAAGCAGAAATATTTATAATTACCAAAAGCCATCAAGGAAAATAGTTAAGTGGAAGCATCATCATTTTTAACGTGTAAACTGATAGCCCCAACTCCTCAAATTATTGTGGTCTCTGGGTGATGCAAGGAAAGAAAGCACAGCAGCGCTGCAGTGGGGTCTGTGCTCTGCCCCCACAGGACCTGGCAGGCAGGAGAACAAGGTGCTGCTGCTCATCTCTTCAGGCAGGAGAACAAGGTGCTGCTGTCCATCTCTCCAGAATCACAGAAACAGCTGCCTTTGTTGCTGCCACCAGAATGATGCTCTTCATGGAGTGTTGGCTCATCTGTGTTTTCACCATGCAAATCAAAGTAAAGCCATTTCCCTCTGCCTTGCTCACGAAACTCTTTAACATCTCGTATTTTATAATCAGCATAAACACACGAAGATAAAATGTATGAGAGCTCGTGGTACGTGGCTGCCACTTATCGAGTGTCACATATTTGGGAGTGTGTGTAAGGCAGAAAGGCAGCATATGTATCTCAAGATTCTGCCTTGGCTCTGCTGGTTTTGTGTCACCTCTTACATAAAGTATAACAAAGTGAACACAACACAGATTATGTTCATCTGCATCCCTGAAAAGAATTATTTATTTCTTTTTCTCTGTGTGTGTGGTCACAACAAAACGAGTAACACTGCATGAGGATTATGGAGTGTCTCAGAAAAAAAAAAAAGAGAAAGAGAAGTAATATACCTCTGAGAAAAAATGTAAAATTAAGGAAAAAATAAAAAATACTGTAGGCAGGAAATAGACATCAATTTTTGGTGACTGCCACAATGGAAGCTAATGCCTGGGATGCCATCTTTTGTTGAGAGGCATCAAATTGTTATGTAATTTAACAGCCTGATTGACAGGGCAAATTTGAGCTAAAGTAAGGTGTGTGTAGGGTTTGTCAGATTCCAGGGATAATCATTTGAAGCTAATCCTTTTACTTTTCACACAGTCTTCTTTACAGAAGTCTTTCCCTTCATGCTTGCGTTATCTCAAATTGGTGGGCAGCTACATGTGTATTTTTGCATGTATGGGATAAATTTAATTTATAATTAATTTCCAGATTAAGACATTTAGGCAGGCAGAGGAATCTTCAGATGTTGTTAATTGTTTTCTGTGGGATGTGTTTCTTTTAAAGTTGTAATAATCAGCAATTGAAGCTGAAGAGCTTTTTTTTGACAGGATTGTTTTTGCAAGCCTACAAGTCCAAGGAAATAGTTGAGCTTTTCAAATATTGCAGTGGTGAAAAGCACAGTCATCCCAGTACACCACCTCCCAGGAGGCTGTGTTAAAAGATGTTTGCAATCTATAGAGTGATGTGTGTGCTTGTTGTTATTTCGGATGCATAGGACAGGTTTATTAGCAGAGCTCATCTCTGAAACGCTCACGCTTTTTTTGGGTGCTGAGATGGGAGCTGAGCATTCTTTAAAACCTAGAGAATACTGAGCACTTGAAAATGTGTCTGTGAGCTCATTTCGAAGTTGGGTCCATGATGAAAAAGCAATGGCAAGCAGCATTAATGTGGCACTTAATTAAAAACTATTGCGTATAAAGTGTTATGAATTTTGATCCTTACTAGAAAATGTGCTTTTTATTATGGGACATCCATACATCAGCAGAGCTCTTGGAAAAAATTTGGCTACTTCCAAAGTAAAAGACTGCTTAGCATAAATAAAATCAGTACCAGCTAACCCAGCAATGCTACACCACAGTATTTAACATTATTTCATTTGAAAATGCAAAGCAGTTGTTCCAGCATGAAATTTCTGTTCCCAAGGATGCAATGAATGCTTTGGAGTTTTTTAACGCCTTAGATTAGAGGATCTGCTTCTAAACTAACTCTTCTCTCATAAGTTCTTGCATATTGTATTGAGGTTGAAGTAAGTTAGAGACTGAGAACACAGTGATTGATCAAATGTGATCTGGTTTCCACTGGTGACAGAACACGCATTGTAACTTCCTTGGAAGTAATGATGGGGTTTTTCAAGCATTTGTTCTGTGAAACAGCTACTGTTGCTAAAATGTTTTGCACAGGGAAGTAAAAACCAAATTATTTCTTAATCAGCGCCAGTGTCAGAGCTCTGTGTTTCACTTAGACACAACAGCCGTGTATCCAGTGTGACTCATGGAGCAGATATTCCCTGGGAGAGCTCCCTGCCCTCTGCACTCGGGGGTGGATGTGCCATCTGCATTGCAAGGGAATTCCCTGTCAGTGTTTCTCTGTGCTTCTTGCTCTGCAGTCAGACTTTGAAGGGAAAACATGTGTTATTAAGTAATATCAAGATTATTAATATTGTCTGTTTGAACCACATTAGTGTCTGCTCAGTAATCTCTAAATGCTGTTACTTTTCAACAGTGTGCTGTAACAAATTAAAGTGCAACTTAAATTTATACTTCCAAAGATCCCAGTTCAGAAGGCGATTTCAGCCCTATTTTCATCATACCTCAGTGCGTACCTTGTTGAAATGTGTTACCATCCCCATTATACAAATGCAGTTGAAATTGTTACAGCTCTATTCCACACATCAACACCTGCTCATTTCCTTTCTTATTAAAAATGGATATGCACTGAAATCTGGTCACATTCGAGAAGCTAAAAATGGGTATGAGAAGCAAATCCAGGATTTTGTAGCAGAACTGGAGCACACCTTGCCAAGCATTGCCTCCACCAGCAGCTCTGTACAAGCTGGACCCTGGCATGTGTTTTCCACTGAAGACTCTTAGCGTGTTGAGGCTGCTTTCTGTGACCTAATGGTGATTTTAAATGGATAGATTTAGCTAGAGAGGTTTTCTTGCACATGACATTTAAAAGGGAAAAAGAACAATGTTAGCATTCTACCCAAACCGTGTAGTCTGTCACTTTGTGTACCATATCATTACTGGCAAAATTTAAAGGAAAACTGCCCCCATTTCACTCAGCCCAGCAATAGGAAAGTTCACAGGCTAAGAAGCACTTGTCACCGTTTTTTAAATTACAATTGGCATTCCTGAGGAAGCAGTCATTGTACTGAAATGTGATCTCTCTATTCTCTCTGTCTCTTGGCTGGCCAGCTGCTGTGGGTGGGAATGTCTGCACACACCCAGTCAGGAGGTGCCACCTGAATTACAAAAACTGTCACCCCCCAAAGAGGATGTTCCCACTCTGTGGAGGGCAGCACAGGACATGGATGGAAGCCCATGTTTCCACTGGGAAGGAACTGAGCTGCTCCAGGGTGGATTTGGGCTGGCTCAGGAGCAGTTTGGTGTGCAGGGCATTTCTCCTGACTGGGCTTTCCTGTTGCTGAATGTCCCCTTCAGTTAAATCCAGTTGATCCCCAGGCTGTGTGGTTAAGAAAGCAGGTTTCAGTTGGAAAGAGATGATAAACCAACACAGTGGTATTTGTGTGACTGTGAATGTGGCCTGAGACAGCAACTTGAGGGCAATCAGGTGCCCCAATTTGTCTCAATGGCCTGCTGACTTGGAGCCATAAAGCTTTAAAGACAGATCTTCTGTTTCCTATCTCCTGCTTTTTTACTTGTGTTGTGATATCATCATAGAACAGCCTTGGTTGGAAGGGACCTTAAAACTTACCCAGTTCCACCTTCTGCCTGGGCAGGGACACCTTCCACTATCCCAGGTTGCTCCAAGCCCTGTCTAACCTGGCCTTGGACACTTCCAGGGATGGGGAAAAGTATGTGTGGACTCTAAACAGCTCAGGGTGCTGTGCTGTTAAATATCATAAATGCAATATAAAAATCTGACCTTGCAGAGCTCATATATTGTGAACAAGTCTAAGTTCTCGAGGCAGGAGCACATCTTGTGTTATTAAATCAGCAATGATTGGTTTAAAGGCAGGGAATGAATGGCAGGCAGGTAAAAAACAGCCTTGATGTGCTGCTCATGCCCTTTGTCTGGAGAAGGCCAGGGTGCTGCCCACTGACCCTCAGGAGTTTATTGTAGCTCATCTTTAGTCCTGGGTTCAGCAAATGCTCACAAGGGGTAAGTGCACAGCTCACCTAGACCAGGGCCACACCTGCTGGACAGAGGGGTGACCTCTGGGACAGCTGACATGGAAGGAAAAATATCAGGCTGCAGGCACTATTTGGAAACCAGGAACAGCACCAATTGGGCATACATCCAAATAAGCCCGAGGTGGAATTGGGCACTTTTGATATAAAGTGTGCTAATAAAAATGTAGGTCGGTGTCCGCGGTTGTGTATTGGTTCAAACTTCTTTAAGGGCTCTCCAGATTTGCACTTCTGACTGACCCGTGATTCAGCCAAGTGATGTATTATCAAGGTGGTATTGAGGCCCTGATTATTGGGTTTGACATAATTTGTGATTTTGGCATTGAGGAAGTTTAGCCTAGAGCACAGGGTGTATGAGTTAATCACTTGTTAAAATTATTTTAAAGATCCATACAGATTATGTGCAATTAGCCAGGACTTCATCTGCCCTGAGCTGCACAAACTCTGTTAGAGACAGTGAATGTTACTGATTCTTGTTGCTGAGCTTCTTGTTCTGGTGTGTTTCCACTGCATCTTCCCAAAGTTCTCTGGGCACCAGGTTCTGTCTTTGATCTAATGCATGTGTTTCCAAAAGCTGTGCTCTCCTGTCACTTGGCCCAAGAGATCATGATTTTAATTAGAAATAGTGAAAAGTACATTGAATGAAGATTTTCAGGCTGCTTTCCATACAGACTTTAATATTGTTGACCTGAGAAAAACTGGCATCGTTTTTCTTTAAAGAAAATATTTTGCTCCTGAAAACATGAATTCTTTGGAATAATAGGTAAACTGTCCTTGTTGTTCATAAACATCTTATTTATGCATCTTCACTGTTGTGATAAATTAACTGGGTTTGTTTTATATTTCCCTACAGTTTACTTTAAATAATCCTTCACAGTCTTTCACCACAAGACCACATAAGCTTCCTTTTTTAATACCCAGAATGCTGAAATAGCATTTTGAGCACAGACTGTAATGCATAACAAGTGTATAATTTCTTATTGGGAATGCTGTGCAAAAACTTGTTTTCCTATCAGCCAGTCTAAATTTTTTGCTTAATTCACTAGAACCCCTGTGTGTCTACAGAGGTAATTTATAATTAGAGCTGCACCAGGCAGGATGCTGGAGAGGCATACATTTATGGACAAGCCTGTTAGGCTCTGCTCCAGATCTGAGCCCCTACACGCCTCCATTTGGCCAACAGCCTTCAAGCTGGGCTTACAGTTTAAAGAGGAACTTTTTGTGAGTAATTTGAAGAAAAAAAAAAAAATCAAAAAGAGCAATCTCCCAAAGCTCTGGAGCCCTTGGCACAGGAGCCAGGAGAGGGGTGTGCCTGTGTGTGTGTGTGTTTGAAATGATCCATCTGCATTACGCTGGGCTCTGCGCAGTTTGGTGCAGGAGGGATGTCTTGTATTCTGCTGAGCATCGTGCACATTTATGGCATTATATAAATAATAGTCACACAGCAATAATCAACATCATCCCATCAAGGTCTCACACTCCAAGGATTACCCACATTATTCTGATTTTTAAGAGCATCACATTGAAGAGGAGAGGAGAGAAAGGAGGAAATAAGAAGCCAGATCCTGTATTTGCGGCTGATTCAGCAGTTGAGGGTGAGCATGGCTTTGCAGAGTACCAAAATTTCTGCATGCTCCCCAAAGAGCCTCCTGATGGTGCTTATTATTTTTCTCATACATGTTTCTACCACAAAACCACAGAAAAGGAAGAGTGGCAGTGAGGAGAGAGAAAAATTAAAGCAATAAGGCACATGAATTGTGTCCTTTTGTTACTGCAAAAAAACCAAGAGACGTTTTTGTGTTCTCAGTACCACAGTCTGCTGGAACTGATGGGCAGCTCTTCAATGATTTTGCGTCAGGCTGCTGTCATCAGGCAATGCCACGACCACGTTGCTTCCCACTGGCTACTTCCAAAGCAGAAGTTGCCCCTATTGTTGCTATTGGTATAAAACTGAGGCCCACCCTGGTGGTAATTTGCAGTCATCCTTTTTTTTTTTTTCATTTTTCTGCTCTCCCCCTCCCCAAGTCTTCAGCCTACAAATGTCTGCCTGAGATTTCTCCATTAACATCCATTCAACTTTGGCTCATTAGCTTTACAGGCTTCCACAAGGAGAAGAAAATATTTGCTGTTGGAATAGCTGTTTCCTAATTTGACTTCTCTTCCTCATGTCCTTAATTTATCCAGGAGTTTCAAACAGCGTTTATGCTTTTCAATAGTTATTGAATCATCCCTATTCTCTATAGCATTTGTCTATTTCTTCAAAACATTGAATTATTTGCAGGTTCGTCTCTTAAATGAGAACTAAATATGCTTATGTGAATGCTTTACAGAACTGTAGCATCTTGAATATAGAATTTTTGTCTTCTCTTTAATGTGTAGTTTATGTTTGACTCAATACATAAGCTTAGATTAAAAGGCTGTGCATGTGCTGAAGAGGAAAGTCTCGGATCTTCCATGACTCTTAATGTGGTCCAATTTTGATTCAGGAGACTCAAACTATATCCCCTCAATGCTCTTTATCACCATGAAAAATAATTCTTCGATTTGCAAGTGGCAACAAGGAAAAAAAAATAGGTTCAAAATAATTGGATGGGGTGCTTTTCAGGAGAATTAATGTAACGAGAGCTGCTAAACTTATTGCACTTAAAAACACAAATAAGAGTGTTGGACAGAAGTTGCCAGTAGGTGGTCTCTTAATATCTCACCAGTTTTGAAGTTATGAAAAGGAGCAAGACTTTTTGAAATCTAGAAAAGAAAGAAAGAAAAGCTAGAAACCGAGTGAAAGAGCAGAGTCACAGCACCGGTGACCCGAGAAACCTCATTGCTCCACTTATACTGGCACAATGTCATGTTCTCAGCCACTCTATCACCAGCAAGGGGGGAAAAAAAAGCTTTTCCTTTCCTTTTAGTCAAAGGCAGTGGGTAAGCAGAGCACGCGGTTCAGAGGGTCATTAAAAAGCATCAAAGGAGGCAGCCTCATGATGGTAATAAGACGGCTGCAAGGAAATAAAGTGGGCATTGATCTGCACTATCGAGTGTGACATTTTAACCGAAGCTAAAAGCCAAGAGCAGATCTAGCCCTCTTATTCATCTGCCTGCCTGTTTTAGTAAATTGTCTTTTTTTTCCTCCAACCAGTGGCCTCAGAGGTCACTTCATATTAGCTGCCTTGTTAATACCAAGGCAATCAATACTTAATCAACAAGTAATGGGATTTTGCAGTCATCCTGTATGATCTTTCAATAAAGCCCTGAATCTATCTCAGCCCATTCAGAGCCTGACTAAAGGTGCACGATTGCTGCAGAGCAGGGATTTGATGGTCTGATGCTCTTAGGCTGATCTGCATCTGATTAAGACACCATGCAGCCACTGTCCTTCACCCTTTTGTTCCTTTATCCCCGTATAATGTAGCATGGCACAGAAATTCGTCATCTTAGCTTTTAGATGCAAGAGCAAAGGAATTAAGATTTCCTTAGTGCATCATGATCCAGCCTCTTGGTCATGATATGCAACCAGAAAAAGAAAAAACAAAACAAAAACAAAACAAAAACAAAAAAAAAAAAAAAAAAAAAAACAAAAAAAAAAAAAAAAAAAACAACAACGAAAAACCCAACCAAACAAAAAACAAACCAGCAAAGAGGGAGGGAAATAAAAGGAGAGATAGTGACAGGTTTCATGTACTGCCTGAGAAAACACAGTTATAAGGAATGGGTCCGAAACGCCCTTTTTATCTCTACCCTCTCTGTCCTCTTCAAGAAAGATGTGCTAATGCAGCATTCACTGGACGTGGCTGTGTGAGAACAGGTATTGCAGAGGATTCTTGGGGTCAGGGAAAAGGAGCAAAAGCCAAAGTGACAGCTTCTGGAAACATCCATCTCTCCTCAGACTTTTGAGCCCATTGTTGAAAATTCTTGAGGGTAGCAGTGTTTCAGGCTGATTGTTTTACCCACCCTGATGAAATTTCCCTCCTTCTGCCATTGTTCCCAGAAATTCTGTGCTAACACTGTCCAACAAGGAATCCTAAACAGATTCAGCCAAACCTCCCCCCCACCCCCCCAAATTTCTGCTCTCCAAAACTAACATGCAGGGAGAAAGAGCAACAATATGCATAAATGTTAGGGACCTGTGGCAAACTTCACAGGCTGTTTCCTGCTTCCTTGGACTTAGAACAAACATTAGTTGAGGAAAGATTTGGCTTTAGAAGGCTGCTATAAAGGCCATGGGATGCAGTGCTCACTATGCTGAAACAGTTTTCTATTCCAAATGTGGCCTGGGCACAGATGTACATGGCTGTATCATCTCTAGACTAAAACACCTATCCCACATTGAGTGATTTTTTGAGTGATTTTTATACATGGCAAAACATATCAGTGGGTCTGTTCAAAGTAAAGGCTGTGGTGTTCTCAGCTGGCTTCTGGTGCTGTAGAGAGAGGGAGATGTGGCACCCCTTTGAAATCTGACTGCTCTGATTAACACCATGCTTGGCCACATCATGTTAACACCTTGTTCCTTGGGGGGACATGTGAGGGGGATTAAGACTTAGTGGGAGAAAAAGAAAGCAAAATACAATTATGTGAACAAAGACAAGAGAACAAGTGGATAAAATAGCAATATGGGACTATTAAATAAGGGTGATTACTGACAATCAACATGGAGTTTAATGCACTTTCAAGGGGGCACTTGCTTCTTCAGGGCAGGAGTAGCATGGCCAGGGCTGTGCCAGGCAGGATGGCACAACTGTCCATGGAATACAGACCCGGTGTTTGTGCCTTTCTGTCACTGCCATTACTGGCAGCAGGGTAATGCACAGCGTTCCTGTGTATGAAAACACGCTCTTCTGAGTCACTCTGTGGTTTATTTTTGTGGATATGAATTTCTGGAAACCGAGCCTGAGTTTCCCATTTTCTGCTCTCCCTGGGGGCTCAGGATTTCCCACAGCTCCAAGCAATGGCCTTTCTGTCAATCCTGAGCTGCCATTTTCTCCCATCCGGTTGAATTTGTTTCACCTCCACTCCCTGCCCACACAGTGTGCCTGGGCAGCAGGAGAGGGCTGGGGATGTGTCCTGCCTGTCCCATTGAACAAACGCAGGAGGGAGCTGCCTCAGATGCGAGCTGTCGCAGGCGTCTCTGTGGCAGGCTGCAAATGCCACCCCTGGAGCTTAGGAAGTGCATGTTGGTTGCATCCCAGGTGGCCACTGCAGAGAGGAGAGAAACATAGCAGCTCAGGCACAGCCTGCTCCTGTTGCACACACCAAGGAGATATTTTTAAATTACCTCTGGAGTATTTTGGTTGGCACTGCGAGTGAAAAGAGCTCACAGGTTCACATCCTTTCCTCTAATATGGATGGCAGGGCAGGACTCTCTTATTTTGGAATGGAAGCAGACAGGGTATAGCTGTGACAGCTTTGTTTTCTGTGAGTTTCCCTTGGGTGCTGCGAGTGTTGGGGCCTCCTGTGTGGAGGCAGGAAGGGTGGGAAGAGCCAGTTGCTCCAGCATGATCAGCTGTGGGGATTGCTGGGATGGGCAGTGGGTGTGTAGGGAGCACCCTCACACATTAGGTTCATTTCTCCCCAGATACCAAGTGTACTTGCTGTGTTCCCAGTCCCCTTTGGATGCACCTTTTCCCTGTGGGTCTATCCCATAAGGATATGTCCGTGCCTGATGGCTGAATGCTGCCGATGTTCCCATCCCAGTGAGCACTGAAAACAGGGGAGAGTGTTTTTATGCTCACAAAAAAGCTTGGGCCAGTGAGTGAACAATGATTGAGTGGTGTTGGACAAAAATCAGGATTGGCTCACTGATCAGTGCAATCCTTTAATCAGAGTGAATTGAACTCTAATCTACTTTTTTGGCAATGCACAAATAGGCAGTGTGGGATATGGATGGTGTTCTGTCTCATGGATATGTGTTTGTGCAGAGTATGGGGGTGCAGCTTAAAATTAGAGCTGTGTGAGCCCTGTAGGGTTCCATTCATGACAAGGTTTGCAAACTAATCCATGTTTCTTGATTTGCAGGGGCTGGAAACCACCCAAACCTCATAGATTTGTTTGAAGGAGTTTGTGTGATGTGGGGATAGGAGCTTCATCTGCACTTGCTCACTTACATTTTCCCTGAGCTAACCTTCCCGAGATAAGGCAGGCAGATCTTAGGGGGGTTTGTGGTGAATGGGAGCATGGAAAGGAGAAAATGCTTTTGGCTTCACCCAGCAAATGCTGGGTTTCATGAGATACATTTCCTTTTCAAAAAGATGGTCTTTCATCTCCTTGTTCTTCTCCAGCCTAGCATTGCTTGTCATCCACAACTGCTTCCTGGATGGATCTCACGTCCCATATTCATTCTCACCTCCTTAAAACATCACCAGAGAGACCCTGAGAAACTGCTTAATCTTTGATTCTGATCCCTGTGGAAGGACTGTGGAGACAACTGGTGTACTGCTTCTCTTGAAGCTTGTTTCATAGCTTTTATGTTAGTTGAAGGTAATTACCACTTTGAAAGGGACACTGGGACAGGTCTCACCTTGCTGGTAGAACAGGGAACTATTTTGTAATGGTTTATACAGCAAAGGAAGAGATGGGCAAGGAAGACCCAATTGAATGATGAAATATAACAAATATAGCCTACCAGCAATGCAGGATGATTTGTAACATACATTGAGAACTGTGAAAATGCTTCCTGTGGAACTTGCTTTGGCCTGCTGTAAATACAACTCCTGGAGTCACTCCTTACCTTGCCCAGGAAGATACACCTGCTAGCTCTTAAATGCTCATGATAAAGCCAAGAATGTCTTAATTTGGCTAAACTTCAAACCTTTCAATCCTGTACCACGTGATCAGTAACTGCTATGGGCCAGGTTTGGAGAGAGAGGCAGGCACATTTCTCTGCAAGCTGGAGACATTCTCTCTTTTGTAGAGCATCTGCTCAGGATTTGAAGCAGTAGCTGAGCAATCTTCAGTGTCTCCCTCTGTAGCAGATGGCAATCAGCAAACCCTTGCAAATCTCTCTCCTGGGCTGTAGCTCTGTGCTGCCAGAATCCATAGAAGCTGTAATGACCAAGCAAATTCCATGTTGCCATGACCAAGGCGGCTCTGTCCTGCTGCAACACTGATTTCCAGGTCACTCTGGGTAGTCCTGAGCTGAGGGAACCCATGCTCTGCTCTATGGTGCAGCTCTGGTGTTGTTTAGGGGAGATGCTGCGGGGTTTAACCCCTCTGATACTGATGGCTGCAGGAGGAAGCTGAAGGTGCTGCTAATATTGTGCAATGGTGGGTCCTTAAAGCAAAAAGAGGAATAAAGTTGCAGTTTTTTAGACTTGTTCTGGCTCTCTGGTTCTGCATCATGGGTGACTTTTGAGCTGAATCTCTCATTCCTGTTGGGCAGGCAGCTTAACTGGCCATCCTTGAACACTGCGGGTTTTACTGGGAGGATTAGTAATTGCTCTGGACAATGTTGCTGTTACCAGGGGGGTTTGAACTCGGAGTGGGAAAGATCAACAAAGTGTCTCATGTGCTTTTTGTAAGTGATGACAGACTACAGCAAGTTACCAGGAGGCTATATGAGAGAGAAATCTTCCATGGAGCTTGGAATGGGGATAAGGGAAAAGTGGAGATAGGCAAGAATATGTGACTATTTTTGTCCATCAGCCAGATACTTATTGGTCAGTTTGTTTCAGGGGTTGCCTGGAAAGGTCAGGAGCAGACTGAGCAGTGCTGCAAAACATGCCTGGGCTGAACCAAAACATTCATTCCTGTGTAAGCCAGGCAATCTCACAACTATCAGCTGTGAGCTGCAGCAGGGACAAGGACTGTCCTGTCCCTGTATTAGGGACATGTCACTACTAGTCAGCTATGACACCTTTCATCAGTTCCACAAAGCTGCTGTGTTTTCTGCAGCGTCTCGTTCCTTTTCCGCTGGGTTTTTCCAGGGAGTGCTTTGGGCTGAGCTGTGCTCCTTGCACATAAAGCAGCCTCCAGAGTCTGACCCCTCTGCACTGAGACAGGACAATGGCAGTGCAACCTGCAGTACTCAAATTCCAGCCTTCACAGAGCTGTCATCAGCATGCCTGGAAAATTAATGTCATTACACTGTTGCTCGAGGCTTGGCACGGCTGCTTCCCTTCCTCAGAGAGGGAGCCTCGGTGGGAAGTGAATATCCTGGCTCACTGCTGCAAGGCAGGCACAGGTACTGCCCACAGCTGATGGGGTATTTTTCCTCATGAATTTTGCACATGTGTAGCAGTGTGAGCTTTTGTGTATTTGCAGCACTGTGTAGCAGTAGTTCCTGGGCTCTGTGCTAACCAGCGACTGATTTGGTCACTATTATTCCATGTGGTGGTGTGACAATTTCCAATTTCCACTGGGCATTATCTTGAACAAGAAGGGTGAGGGTGCAGCAGTTTTTCTCCCCTCTTGATTTAAACGCATTTCTTCTACTGTCCTTCCTTTCCTTTCGACCTTTTTATATATTTTTTTTTAGGGCTTCTTGACATAAAACAGTTTGTTTCATGTCATCTCATACTGTTAAAGCCAGTGAATGGAGTCATGAATGTATTTCTTGTCCTTGACAGCAGTGGCACTCAGCAAACTGAATAACAGTTTGACTATGCAAGGGTACTGAGCATCCTCACATCAGCCTTTGGAGTAACTTTGGGAGAATGGTTTTGTTTGTAGGTAGGTAGAAAAGCTTCCAAGCTTCTCTTCTGAAGTGCTGAGAGAACAGTGTGTGGCTTTCACAGCAAGCCTCGTCCTACAAATCAGTAAGTCACAGAAATCATGCCTGACACAGGGAGCTTTCAGGGCAAGGACAAGCACTCAGTAATGAACAAAACTTCAAAATGGCACCATCTCCCAGCCAGGCACCTCCTGTGTGATGAAGCAGCTAAGGAGTCTATACAAACTCTGTAGTGCATTGATTAGTATCAGCACACAATAACTGAATACATGACATTAACCAACAAACATCCTCTCTGGGTGTTATTTATTCACTTGCATTACAGATATCCAGATCAATAAGACCAGATTCCTAACTCTTCATCTTCCTTTTGAGTATCAACAGATAAAGTCCTGTTTCATAAAAATAAATAAATAACATGAACTAAATAAAGAGAAGAGACTGAGATGCACTAAAAAATACAGAAGAAGGCAGCTTTGCTCAGGTACGTCTGGCACATGCCCACAGATCTGCTCTGTAAACTCTCACTGCCCAGTGAATTGCTCCTCAAAAGTTAACAGCTGACACAGGGCACAGACCACTGTTTGACAGGGACTTATCTGAGTGTTTCTGCTAATGTCCCACTCAGTCACAAGTACAGAGAGCCCCCTCCTTTTATTTGCTTTTTATATATGGTTTTATTTTATTCACTGGCCTACCAGGGCTCACCAACATCAGGTATGGAATGAACTGCGCAAGGAGCCAGTGTTGGAGGGGAAGGCTCTGCACGGGGAGTGGCTGGGTGCTGTTTGGAGCAAAGCAGGGTTGCTCTCTGAAGGGCCCAGGGCCCTCCCAGCAGAACAGGAAAAGACAGCGTTCCGCTACCAGGAGCGGGGCTGGCCTGGCAGCGCTCAGAGCTGTCCAGCTCTGCAAGCTCAGGTGTCTCCAGGCACACACATGGCAGCTCCTGTTATCTCACAGCAGTGACATCCTGTGCCTTTCGCACTACATTTTTACTCTCAGGGAAAAAACCCTGCTTCAATATTCAGAGTAAAACTGTGCTCTCTTATAAGCAAGTCTGTGATCAAATAATGGTTTATGTGCTGCACCATCTCATTGAGGGAATAGTGTAAAATAACTTTATCTTTGATATCTGCAGTTCCTTTCTTATGGGCCCTTTTTATTTTCAGTAGCTTCCGCTTGGGCATCTCTTTGTCATAATGTCTGTAGAAACACTCAGTGTTTGCATGGGAATTCTTTACTCACAGGGAATTTTTGATCAATGGCACATTGGGAGCTACTGTTCATGGTCTCGGATAGCTGAGAAATGTGGAAGAGGCTGAGCAGAGTGTCTGTGTTTATGTTCCAGGGAAGAAGCCCATCTGGACTTGCTCTGACTTGTGCCTTGCTCTTTAGAGGTCCCTTTGCAAAATGACAACTTTCTCTCACAGTGGTGATTCCTCCTGCCCCACGCAGCCACACTCAGCAGTCGCTGCCTGATTACCAATATTTACCTTGCTTTATTACGTTACTGTAAACTTTGGTTGGCAATCAGAGCCAGTTGATGCCTCTGACAATTTGGAATCTGAAGGGCTCTTATGAAATTAAACACCGCCTTTGCGTGCCATCCGAGACTCTGGATGGGCAAGTGAAAATAAATGTTCCAAAGGTTGTACTTTATATAGCCACAGACTTGACCTCTAAGTGCCTTAAAAGGGCTCACATACTTAAAGGTGCATTACCAGGCCATACACTAATTCACTGTGATAGCTAAAGTGCTCTGTGGATACCACAGGAGACCAGAAGCCCTTGAGGATCCTTTAGAGCAGAGCATGTGGACAGTTAACATTATTCAGCTTGAATTTTGTATTTGCAGCCAGTCATGAGTGAAAGTAGGGGTAGACTATTTGCATATTGTCTTGGTATAAAGCTAGAAAAATGCTTCCATATGTGTGAGTCATGTAACTTCATCCTGTGTGTTTCTTAGATGCCTGGAAAACCCTAAATAAGATGAGGCACTTTCTTTTACTTTCCCTATTTTTTCTTTTTTTTTTTTTTTTTTTTTTTTTTACCCACTGAGAATTTCTTGGGAGCGTTCATCCCTCCCTCTCTTTAAGTTTGCTGGTCTAAGCAGGAATACTTGAGACTGATTTTAATTCTTAACTAGATGGACATGATTTATTAATTCACATTTGAAATAACAATTGCAGTCAGAAGGAATAAGCTGAAAGCCTTAATTACATTGGAAAATATGCTTCAGTATAGCATGGCCCCATCCAGCTTTCAGAATGCATAATTATAATAATTTTTTAAATTTTTTATTTGAAAAATTGTGATGGAGACCAGACTCTGCTGGCTACTCTGACTGCTTCAAAGCAATGTCTAAATCAGAAGTGAGTCTTTCAATAGATAATTTCTTACTTGCTTGTTAGTGCCCAACCACATATGTAGACTTACTGTGCAGGTTTTGGCCTCGGTGTTTTGAGTATTATTTTTACATCTGAGCCAACTAGCAGTTCCTGTGCCCAATTTCAAGGAAAAAAGAGATGTTAAACTGTGAATGTACACTGGCATATGAGCTGAGATTAGGTAATTTGGGATCACTCCATAGAAATCACATATGGGCTTTGGAGACTGGGAATTCATTCCTGTTCAAACAGTGACCAAATTGGGAATGGGGAAAGCAAGCAAGATCAAGGTAATTAAAGAAAAAAAAAAAAAAAAAAGGAAAGAAAATAAAACCAAAAATTAAACCACTGAAGCGCCTGAATAGAAAAAAGGCACCATAAAATGAAAAAGAAACACCAAAACCTTCCTTGCCCTAATCTTGAAAAAATATGTCAGTTGAGGGAGATATTGGCTTACTTGACTCAGATGAAGTAACACATGAACACTTCCACCTCCCACTGCACTCCCTGTCACCATTTTGCCTGTAAGACTGCTGAGTATTTCCCTTCATTCTGTGCCTGTCTTTCCTCCCTCTGTGTTTGTTGTTTCCTGACCATCTTTTCTCTTCCCCATGACTCTCTGCCCCCATTCTGTTATCTGGGTTAGGTGTTCATTAAGTTCCCTATAAAACTGGTGCTAGTTAAGGAAACCACTGTGAAGTCAGTCCAGGAGAGACGAGCACTTTGTGGTGCCCCAACATCCTGAAGGAAAACCTTGCCAAGGGCTGCAGAGCCAGAGTGCAGACATGGAGTAAAATGTCCTGGGTGGGGATGTGGGCTGCTCTAGAATGTGTATGGAGAGGATTGAAGTGGAACAGGAGCAGCTGAAGGAGCTCATAGTTCATTGGATAGGGGCACAAACCTCCTCCAAAACTTTATGTTAAGGTTAAGGAGAAGGGAAGAGGATTGTGGCCCTTGTCTGTTTAAGGCCAGAGAAGCAGCTGGGAACTGGTATGTGCTGGACACCATAAAAGCCATGGGGTTATTTGCTTGTTCTAAATACACCTCCAAGCAGCACTCTCAGGTGCTGGAAAATGCTAAAAGTTTACCCTGGCAAGAGGATGCTGGATGAGGTGTCCTAAAGAAAGCAAAACTTCCTGGAGAGATTGCTGCCCATCACAGAAGCAGTACCACAGACCATGTAGGCTCTGATTGTCAGTGTGGGAGCAGAAATAACATTTTTGCATTGCATTTACCAGGCTCCAGATAAGGAGCACAGTTTACTTAATAAGCTACAAGGAAATAGATTCACAAATGCTGAAAATATATATTTCTTTCTCAGCAAAGTGTTCTTCCCAGGGTTTTCCTGAAACAGAATAGTCTGAAATCATGTACAGGAATGCAGGAGTAATTGGTTAAAACAGGAAATAGCACTTTAACCACTCTCTGTCCTTGACTAATGTTAAAAGCTTTTACCTTTTTCTCTCTAAACTTGATGAAACTTCTTACACCAGTACACGTTCAGAAATGTACTTGTGAAGTAAAACATGTTAAATGCTCTTCAACAGTTATTGTAAAAATAGAGAGGAGGATCCCTCTTTTATTCTGAGTCCTTCCTTCAGATGTGCAGAGGTCTTCAAATGTTTTTACAGGGGATCAGTATGGTGGAAAGCTCTTTGTGGTTATGACTTACATGATGAAATAATCCCACTTATTCTCAGGCCTAAATGATGGAAATGATACTGTTTATCTCCACTCTTCCTTAGCAGCTTTTGCCCAGGGTAGCATTGAGGAAATTGAAGCCCAAACCTACTCGAGACACCTGTGGGGTGTCTCCTTAGCTCTTCAGATCTTTCCCAGAACTTGTCACTTTTGCTGTCCTCCCTGGGCCCACTGAGGGCCACCACACATTGACTGGCTGCTGAACCCATGTACAGTTTGGCTTTTTTGTGCGTGGGGCTTACTCAGAGTTCAAATGGTGCCTTGCAGAGCTGGGAGTTACTTCAGAACTTCCCTGACAGGCTTCTGACCCCTCTGGGATTGAGAACAGGCCCCTTTTTAAAGGAGGTTTGTGGATGTTTATAGGAAAAGGCAAGGAGGCAGCTAAAGCTGTACCTGGTAAATTCACCTCTTCTGTGCCTCCCATGCCTAACTAGAGATAAATAAGGAAATTCAAGACTGTGCTTAGAAATATCAGAGCAAAAGGACAATCTTTCCTCCTCTTGGCTTGGCTTCCACAGCGTTTGCTGCCTGCCAGCACTGTGTGAGTTACAGCACCCGTGGTCATCCTTACTTGTGTGCAGCCAGGGAGGGCAACACAGCCCTACAAACAGCCCGCTGTCTGTCACTGAGCCAGGGCGTGCCCACCCCTCTGGCACATCCTACCTGGTGTTCAGAAAGGACTGAAGTGATGTCCCAGCATTAAACGTGGACATATATGTGTGTCTATAGATGTGCACGTGTACAAATGAATACATACACCCCACAGACACCAGTGCAATGCTCTTTACCTGCCCAGCTCATCAGCTGCCTGCTTGGAAAAAGCAGGGCTCAGGTCTGGGCAAACTGACGGTAAAGGAAAGGGAATCAAGAGGGATCTCTGGAGGGGACAGACAGTTTTTGAGAAAGCTCGGTCTTTTTGGAAATGGAGGATTTCTGGGAGCAGAAAACATTGTTGCTTTAGGATCTGATTTTATTCTGAATGTTTGGGTACTTAACAAAGGAGGGTAACACCACCACACGAGCAAAGTAAGACTTGCTGGTGCAAAAATCATATCCTTATCTGACCCCCAGCATTGAGATGTGTGAGCACCAAGGATTTCTGCTTTTATCCTCTTTGCTTCTTGGCTGTGAAAGTTTATTTTTATTCCCATTTTAATGATAGGAAACTGAGAATCAGGGAGGCGATAATTCAGCCGTTTAAAGGCCTGTTTAAATACCTAGGTATAGAAAGAGGGCAGCGTGCCAGGAAAAAAAGGTCTTCTGAAAACATTTCTGCAAACATCAAGAGAGAGCCAAATGCTTTCTGCTACACTGGCCCTCCTGGGAAGGACGTTTTCTCCAAACCTGGCCTTAATTGGTGCTGAGCACTGGAAAATTCTGGTTCTCTATCCAGCATTTATGGCATTGTGGGTCAGCTTGGTGTATCTGTTGCATTAGACCATCCAACCTCTGAGTCAATCTTATTTATTCTCAATTTATTTCTGAAGAGGAATTTCAGGAGGAGAAAAAAAATAGCCACGTTTTTTCCTCTTTCTCTTTTTTTTTTTTTGTCCTTCTCATCTTTCAGCTTGGGATTTGCAGTAGCATGGCCCATCCTATCCCCTTCCAAAATGCACTGGAAAGGAGCCATCTGTGGGTTCCCTCTGTTGATATATTTCCAAAAGACCTTGCAAAGTGACATTAATTGTTTTGACGGCGTGCACCTATTTATTACACACTGCTGCCAACTCTCTTGCCTTGTTTTGGTTTGGTGTTTTTCTTTTTTTTGATTGTTTTTTTTTTTTTTTTTTTTTTTTTTTTTTTTTTGTTTTGTTTTGTTTTGTTTTGTTTTTTCCTTTCTTGGAGTAATAATCTTGCACTTCACCCAAATGTCTGTGTGGGATCAGCCCAGAGGCAGTCAGTGAGGAGCTGCCATAAAGGCAGAGAGGCTCCGGAGTTGCTCCTGTGTAGGGAGCACATTTTGGATTTACCAGGAGATTTCCTGCATGCAGATGGGACCCACCCATGCCCCGTAATGGGAATCTCTGGATTTTTTCCCCTGGGCTGGCTGCACAAGGGTTGAGCACATCCCCTCCACGTTCTCCTGGCAGAGGTTGGGAGCTGAGTGCTCCATCCAGGGCTTCTCCCTCCAGCAAAGCCAGGAAAATCTGCTGGACTTTCTGGGCAATATTAAACTCCAAGCAGAAGCTTTATAAAAGCTACTTCAGAACACTACCAAATTATTAGTATTCTTCTTCATAATACAGATGAGGTCTCATTTTATTGAAAGAAAGGCAGAGGAAGAGGGTTTTTTTCAGCCCTCTTGGGAATTATCTTATTGCAAATATCAAAACTGGGAAGATTTCTCCAGTGCCAGGGGCCAGAATCTTTGACTAGTTTGTTGTAATGTGAACATATAAAAATTCACTCAGTGCTCATTCTCTGCCTCTTATTTAATGTACATTCCAGGTAGTTCCACTTTGATTCTTTACATTACTGCCCCTCACACTGACATTTGCCTTGAGTGTTTTAAATTTCTTTCATGAATTCTGAAGAAGGGAAAACTTCAGGAAAATTGCCATTGGCTTAATATGTATTGATGCACTATTACCAGTAGAACAAATTTTTGTTATTCCAACTGACACTGAATAAACAAGTGCTTTATATTTTTTCTGGGAAGCTCTAACTTGAAATATTCTTCACTGTAATATCTCCACTTTAAAATGGCATTTTCTTACCAGTTCCCTGTGAATCATATCTGCATACCTTAATGAGTAAGTGTTTAATATTTTAATTTCTGTTAATACAGAATAGTAAATGCTGCTGGAAGTCAGCTGAAGTAAAAACTGTGACAAGCAGCTAAGTTACATCTCTCCCTGTGCATCATTGTCATCGTCACGAAGTACTGGCAATATAAGGACCAGCCTGCTCATAATTTCAAAGGAACTGGGATGTTCAGTGATTGCAGACCCTTTATTGTGAAACTGATTCATGAGAAGAAAAGAAATCAGCTTGATTCTCTCATCACCAGTGACATTTTCTTTGGACTGGCTGTTAATTTTTTTTTTTTTTTTTTTTTTTTTTTTTTTTTTTTTTTGCTTATAAATAGATCTCTTAAGTCAGGTAAAGGTGACAATGTGGAGCCCCTGTGGATATATAGATATGTGTGTATGTGTGTTATTCATCTTTTAGCATAAACTCAGGCTGTAAAGTGAGATCTCCAAACACAACCTTGCTATGTCAACTTTTTCCCCTTTTCGTATAGAGGAGGCAAGTTCATGTGAGCTGTGTGTTTAAATCCTGTCAAGGTTTGCATCAAGCTCTGAATTAGGCAGTGTCTCTGATGGCAAGTGATAATCCTGATTTGGAACAACTCTGCTGGATGAAAGATGGCTGTTCTGCAAGTTGGCATTGCTTGGTCTAGGCTGTGTTGGCCAGTGTTAAAATGCCTTTAAATTCCCCAAAAATGACAGCTAAGGGGAGTATTGTGTTGGTGTTTTGAGGCAGATCTTAAAAGAAGTACGGTTTTTGTCCGAGATCATTCCCAGCATCGGGCATGAGTGCTTCCAGGGGGTCCTGAGAGCTCCATCCATGCAGCTGAGAATGCAGGAATATTGCTGGTGTGGAGAGGAATGTGTCTGGCAAGGCTGCAGTGTGCACCTCCATGATGTAAGATGAGGGCAACGTTCCATCAGGATGCCTTTGATTGCCATAACCTTTCTGTCCTCCACACCGAAGCAGCCTCTGGAGCCACTCCCTTGCTTCCAGCCAGGATTGCAGCCTCTTCCCAAAAATTCCATTGTAAGTAAGCGGGCGGTTGCTGTCTTCCTGAGTCCAGTGACATCTTACCTCAGGTGTGGTTTAAACCACAACAAAACCCCAAATAACTCCATGTGAGCTCTGGCCAGTGTTTGTGTCTCTGTTTCCGACTGTGCAATCCACATCCTGCAAATAAATTCATTTCTGCATGTTTAATCTGACACCTTTTGCGAGCAATACACTCACTCAAAACACCAGCAACGAATAAACAGTACCAGCCTCTTGTAGATCTTTGATTGGATAGCTAATTCACAAATGATTGACTACCCAAGTAGTGGGAGCATATGGAGGCTCTGTGAGCGACTGTCAACATGAGGAAAGTAGTCAGGGAAGCCAATTGTTAAGAACTGAAAACAATAGCGAACAAGAAAGTCCTTGAAGGAATGTGGCACTGGGTCTGCTCAAAGCCTGAATTTATGAAAACGTGTGGCCAAAACAAAAGAAGATGGCAGCATCATTTCCTATATGTGCTCCTCGTTGTTGGTTATTATTATTCCAATTTTTGACACTTGAATGAAATGTGGTATAATTGGACTTCATAGCTGCTGCTTCAGGCGACATCAATTGCCTTTTTTAAAAATGATGATGGCATTGAGGGAGACTCTTTTTTTCCTTTTATGTTTTGAAGCTGCTGTACTCTCAGTGCCACTCGTACAATACACGAAAGGGGCATTGTACTCCTGGGAGGGTCTGCAGGGCTGGGGACTGATCCCAGGAAGAAATATGAGATGGAGAAGCAAAGTAAACATACTGTGGGATGTTATGCTAAAGCTAATCCCAAGATATCCCTTGTTCTTTTTCCTCTCTGGGTTTTCCTTCTAACAGCTCGAGCCTTCCACTTCCTTCCACATAGCCCACGGAGCATGTAACATTACAGGTGTGTACGCAACAAAAACTCCATTCCCTGCCCTCCTTTGCTTTGACTCAGTAATCAATTCTGTCAAGTTTGAAGGACCTTAAGCTGTCATGAAAGGAAAATCATTCCTTAAACTGTGTTTATTTCTGCTACAAAACAACCCCATCTCTGCATCTTTTGTTTGTATTGATAGGTGTATACAGCAGGATTTGGTTGGCTTATTTTGACTTGAGGAGGAAATCAGATGAGAAGCATTATGTTTTCCTAAGTTGTATTCAGCAGGGAAAGGGGAGATGTATTCATCCTTCTGCTTTTGCATTGAGAAGCAATTCTTTAGGAGACAGAACAAATCTTTAAAAATAATGCTGGAAATAGTCTAATGACTTAGAAGTCTGAATGAACCTATTGTGGCTGAATCCTTTGCTGGGGATGGATCCTACCAGGATATTTTAAATAACCTTCCCCCTCATTTCTGCTCCCCCTCCAGTGGAGGAGTTCCAGTGTAGAACACATTTCATCCCAGCATCCCCAAGGGAGCTTCAGCCCCTCAAGGCTGCTGGGGTGTCCTACCCTCGGAGCCTGGATGTACCAGCATTAGAGTTTGGGTGGTGATGTACAGCTGAAATCAGAGAATTTTTGGCTTTGAAAGCTTTTGCACTGCCCGAATGAGAGGTGGAATTGGAAGGGAAATAAGTTGAGCCACGTTCATGTAGCTTTAAACCCAAAATATTTGGGTGTATTGAAGGCAGCTTCCCTTCAGACAGACCCAACTGAAGGGTCTGGATCCAAACACCCCCAAATGCAGGACCATCTGTACTGCAGTTCTGTTGTAGCTGCTTCCCAGAAAACCTGCCAAAGGATGTGCAGGATATAGCCCTTCTGCCAGGTGCTGTCAGCAGCAGTGGATGCTGCTCAGGACGTTCCTCCAAAAATTAACACACACGGATTGTGCAGGTCCCCAAGTGACAAAAGTGGCTCTCAGACAGCGAGCTTCCCTCTTTTTCCTAGGTTTGTGCATAAAAAGGCCTAGGTTTGTGCATTTAAAAAGGAGCATAAAATGGGGAAACACAGGCACAGTAACAGAAACGTCAGTTTGTCATGTACAGCTTGTAAACAAGATGTGTGTGAAATCCCCCTCAATACACACACATGTGGGTGTGCACTGTGTTTTTCAGGCAGCAATTCCTTTCAAAGAATCATAGGAATGACTTGGGTTGGGAGGGACCTTGAAGATTATCCAGCTCCACCCCCTGCCATGGACAGGGACACCTTCCACTAGAAAAGGTTGCTCAAAGCTCCATCCAACCCAGCCTTGGACACTTCCAGGGATGGGACAGCCACAGCTTCTCTGGGTAACCTGTGCCAGGGCCTCACCACCCTCACAGGGAAGAGTCCTAATCTAATAGCTAATCAAAACCTACTCTCTTTCAATAAACCCATTCCCCCATCCTGTCACCTGTCACTCCAGGCCCTTGTAAGTAGTCTTGCCCACCTTACCTGTAAGGTACTGGCAGGCTGTAATTAGGTCACCCCGAAGCTTCTGTTTTGTAGAATCCCAATGCTCTCAGCCTTTCCTCACAGCAGAGCTGCTCCATCCCTCTGCTCACCTTGGTGGTCTCCTCTGGACTTGCTCCAACAGGTTCATGTTTTGAGAACCCCAGAGCTGGATACAGCATTCCAGAGCTGGATGTAGCACTCGAGGTGGGGTCTCACCAGAGACACACTTTTCCTCACATCTCCTATCCTCTGACAAGAACATCCAGTGCCTGTTGTCCCTTTAACTTTTCTTTTTTGCTCCATTACTGCTGGGATCCTGGCAGGGAGCTGGGAATTGCCTGTGCCGAGCTGGAGCAGAGTCGGGGTGCTTATATTGGCAGGTAACTCTTGGAGCTTCATTGCCTGAAGACACAAATTTCAGAACAGTTTTTAGGTGTGGGCATTTAACTACTAATGATTTAGGATCTTAAACAGTTCTAAAATATTCTTTTTACAAAATCTTTGCTGTTAACCTTTAATTGCTTCCAGTTGACACAATGCTTTACAAGAAAGGGCAGGGAAATCAATAGCTCTAAAAAGCAAAGCAGCAGCCCCAGTGCATCAGCTTCTGCAGATCATACTGGTGTGCCAGCACCAGCCACTGCCCAAGGTGACCAGGGGGTGACACAAGAGCTATCCCCCTGCCTGCCTCACTTCTGCATTGTAACCTGGCTCATAAGGAATCCTGTAAGGCACAGGGAGGATGAAGGCTGGGTTCATCACCAAGCCATTATCAGGGGAACCTGGGTAAAGTTATGTTTGTCCACACAGGAATCCCTAAATCCATTGATTTCTGAGAGACTCGTTAGTGTGGGTGTGACAGGCAAGATTTTCACCTGGGTTTAGTGTTGTGCTGGTCCTGGAAATTCTTAATATTTTTGTGATTCTGTTACAAGTACTATGAAACATGAAAAGACTTAAAAATATATCTGTTTCTCAGCCTCAAAACGTATCTCTATTCAAACAAGCAAAAACCACACACACCCTGTTCAGGGAGCTTTCCTTCTTTCCTATGTTCAGCTTCTCCATGCTTTTGTCTTAGATGTTAGAAGGTTGGACGCAAGGTCACTCACAAGCCATTTCATGCAGATACAGCAAGGATCAGTTCAGGTCTTCTCCCCCCCCCCCAATTCATCTGAAGTCTCTGTGGTAATGGGGCTGAGAACACAGTCCTGTGGTACAAAATAAAAATGCTGCTGTTCCACAGGAAAGGATGTCCCAGATGAGCATTGTTTGTGCAGCTCAAAATGAGATCTTTGGATGTCACATATTACTTAAGCAGTAGATTGCTACAAGTTTAAACCCTTTTAAGCAGAAACTGGGAAGGGGTTAGAAATACTTCTGTCATCAATAATTACAGGAACCTCTGTCCAGCCTTTGCTGCTCCTTGAGGCCTGGGATATGCTCCTTCTGGAGCACAGGGAAGGGCAGCTCTGGGAGGATATCATTCACAGGTGTCACAGACCCCAAGCATGTGTCACTTGCTGATAACAATTATTGTGGTGACAAGGCTCTCCCCAAATGTTGCCATGGATATGGGCTGTGATCTCCGTGAGTTGTTCTGCCCAGTTTCTGGAACTGACTCCTCTGTGTCTTAAACAATTATTGAAATCTATATGCTCACTTTCCCTGTGTGTAAAAATGGGCTGATTCCCCTCACCAGTGTGTTTGGAGAACAAATTAATAATGTCAGGCACTCAAGAGGAAAAGTTTTTCAATGTACATTTGCTCTGCAAAACTGCTCAATATTGTTGTTATTTATTATTCTATGGACTCATCACTCTCAACTCTCTTCTGCCAGAAGCTGCTTTGAAAGATGGATAAGTTGCACAAAAATTATTTCCCTCAGTTTTCTTTGTGAGAAGGTTTAAAATGTGCATGGGGAGGGGTGGTTTTGTGAGGGAGGGCAAAGGAAGACAAGCTGCTGTGATTAAATGAGTTTGAAAAGGTGCAACCAAGGAAATATAACTTTGACCTAAAATTCAGACTGCTGTATCACCAAATTTTTAATCAGGTAGCAGACACAAATACATAAGTACAAACAATGCTTTTACTACCTGCGGATACATTTATAAGACTTTGGTTTTCTCTCGGTGCTGTCTCTCCCTCCTCCCTGGTACAGCAGAAGTGAAGGCAGGGATAGATGTGAGTAGCCCTAATTGCTGTTTGTGAATTCTGTGTTTGATGTAGCTCAGAGATAGCAGCACTGCTCCTGTCTCACTCCCCACTTCCAGAGACTTTCCATCTGGTGCAGCTCGTGCTGTACACTCCCTCAGGTTTATGTGAAACCTCCTGTGAAAGCAGAGTCATTGATTTTTGTAGGTTTAGTGCCAGAGCAATTTTAGGTGGCACAAGGCTGATTTCCTTGACTTTCGCTTTCCTGCTCTTGATACTTCTGTGTCAAACTCAACACCTTTCCCAACACTATCCTCCTCCTCATTATAACAAAGTACTCAGCACCTCCTCCTCCTCACTAGCGCTGTCAGCAGGAGCCGGGGAAGGGTGCTACAGGCGACTGTGTTTGTTTTGACAGTGCCAACTTTCAAAAGAATCTGCTGAGTTAGTGGGAGGTCTCTGTGTGTTTGTGTGTCTAAACATAATTGCTTAATTTGGGAATATTTCACCGCTGCGCATCTCTCGGGCAGTGGGAGTGGGGAAGGTGCAGCCTGGACTTCAGGTCCTGCTGCAGAGAGCTGCTGTGGTGGGGAATTTGATGTGCTGCAGCTCTCTCTTGTCTGGGGGACAGCTCATGACGTGGAGCGACTTGTCTAGGTCTTCCCTTTAGTCGGTGATAATGGGATAAGTAGTGGGGAGATTATTTTCCTGTGTTATTGTACAAAGTCTGTTGAAGGCTCCATTCTGATGTGACATAGGTGACAAACGTCCCTGTAATGTGCTTGGCCGAAGCAGTGGGGTCGGGATCAGGCCCGGAGCGGGGAGCCAGCCCCAAGCACATCGAAAGTGCTTCTGCCTGAGCTGAAGGATGTCGGTACAGACAGATTCTCACATTTTGTCTTTCAAGTGTCAGTGACAGAAGGTGCCATAATTTATGACGTGGCACTGGAATCCCTGATTAATTGTCTTGCACTGCTGATGTGCAGCAGATGACGTGCAAAGTGTTTTCCCCAAGCATTTTCTGGAACGCAGCAGGCAGGGAGCGGGCTCTGAGGCTGGAGTTCCGAGGCTGGGGCTGCCTGCTCACAGAAAGTGTGTTAAATCATCGCTTTAGTCCTCTCTCATCCCACTTAGGGGGCTTATCCCTCTCCTCTGGCTGCACAGGGAGATCAGAGTCCAAGCCCTGCTCCTTGGAATGGTGTCAGTTCCGTGCACAGAGCAAAAGCCTTCAGCAAAATCTCTGTGGCACAGAGACCATTTACATTGAGTGAGGGAAGCTCTTTAAGCAGATGCCAACCTGAAAGCTCCTTATTTCCGAGCCCCTTCAGGACTCAGACCTTGCAGGATACCAAATATAAGTGGATAAATGGCTTTTGCACATGTAAGTCCAGTGGCTCCTTCACATAGGTGATAGAAACAGTTGGAAAAAATGGAGACTCTGCACAAAATCTTTTGAAATAAAATCCTACGTTTTAATCAGTGAATTTCCTGAATTTCTCTGCATACTATTGTTTCTTTTTATTTTGCAGCATGCCTGCTCAATTCGTGAGACATTTTTGTTTCATTTCCAAAATGTGGGATAGGAAGGGAACTCAGCTTTGGAGCTATAAGCCTTTTTTCTTCCCCACCTAAAAAAAAAATCCCACCTGCTCTCTCTTTATATATTACCACCCTGCCTACAGCTGAGATAGGGATGTAGGGAGACAGAGAGTGTATCTGGGAGTGCGTTGCTCATGCTTATATTCCAAATGAACATGACGTTATCTTTGAATTTAAAACCACTTCTTTGAATAACTCCATTTTTTACACGCCACAGCAGCGCACCACAGCTTATAACAAAAATACATCTGCAGAGGGAACTGGAGCTGAGCCTGTGGGGACTAGAGCCTCCTGTTTATCAGTTTGTGCACACTGGGGTGAACCCGGCAGTGGTCCTGCCCCAAAATAAAATACTGGCATTTGCTGCTCTGGCAACTGTGGGCCGCTCCATGTGCAAGGGGATTAAGGAGGGCAGGACTTCCAAAGGGAAGGGGTGTGAGGTAAGGGGCTCCCTGGGCCTTCCTCTGGAAGTTCTGTGCTGATTGAGCCTGTCTGGGTTCTGAGCAGGGCCTGCTCTCCCTCCTGCCATGTCCACTGCTGAGCATCTGACAGTCTGGTGTGATGATGTGTGTGAGCTCCTTGGAGACAGCCATCCACGTGGAGCCACAGGACATCCGTCTTCTGCTCTCTCCTTTTGTGCACTGAAAGGATATTATTCTGAAAGTCACTCTCTACAACAGCCATTGCAGAGGGTGACTCTCAGCTCTTCTGCAAACAGAGCAGAGCTTTGCACTTGATTTAATATAAAACAAGGTTATGTCTTTAATTAAATTATTTAATCTTATTTTTTTGAGGGAAAAGTCTGTTTTATGAGTTTAGTAACAAAGAGGCAAAAATTCGGAGGTTTTGGTTTTTTTCAGTCTTGATTTTGTTCACTTTCCTCATATTGCTCTGTGTTTATACTTCTCAGGAAAGGGTATGGCATTTATTTGTCTCTATAAGGTGTAGTCTTATTTATAAAATATTCTGTGCACTGCCAGCTGTGAGAATGAAGTGTAAGCCCTAAATATCTCTGTATTATTAATTCCGCATTAGCAAGGCATCTAATTTTTACAGCTGAATATGGCTTCTCCTTTTTAATATTAGTCCTTCCCGTTTCACAAGGTGAGCTGCATTCCTGCTCCCTGAGGAAAATGGCCTGGAATTCACAAACCAGAGTTGAATGGCAAAAAAGAAAAAAAAAAATTAAAAAGGGACAGTGAAATTAGGAAGTATGGCCAAATAAGCCAGGCATATGCACTGCATTTTTCTTTCGGCCATGAATCAGTGTGGTCCTCCTTTCCAGGGGAGCTGACTGAGGCAGAAAGAAGAGAAGTAACTGGGATCCCATAATAAGCTGGAAGTTGAACAGGAATCTCATTAGCTCCTTTGTTTTAACGCTAAACTGCATTGCCTTGACCCCAGCCCACAGGTAGTGTTCCTGTCCATGGCTATTGTCAGGCAGTTGTATGAATGTGTTCCCAAATTAAATAATGTGGCATTGTGTTGGATGACTAGCACTTACACACTAAATTATCACAGCTCTCCCTGACCTTGGCAGCATCATAGGGTTCATATTTTCAGAAAGATGAATTGTTCTCAGAAGAATTTCTTCAATGTTTTAAACACACACACTTTTCTTTAACCTTATGGATGCGCGGCTTTTACCTCCTTGTGTTGCTCTGATTTTAAAAACACCAGGCCCAAATACAGCGCCAGCTGAACTCAATAAAAGGGTTCTTGCTGACTTCTGCTCTGGTACTTTATACTCAAATTAAACTCTAAGATTGGAGCCTAAAATGGGACAAAAAGATGAAATGTACAGCTTTATGGAGTTCAAAAGAAAATCTTCTAGTTGTGGTTTGAAATCTTGGCCGTTCTTTTCTCGGGTCTAAGAACAGCAGGGCAGGACACAGTGATTCTCTTTCAGACTCATCCCTGGCTAACTTGCAGTGTTTGTGTAATGTTCTCCAGATTTGCTCGTAGTTGTAGTTCAGATCAGGAATAAAGGACACGTTTGCATATTTTTTAACATGAATATTAAGGCCACATTGCACTTGGGGGCAGTTATGGCTCTGGTCTGCTGTAGAATGTACAAAATTGTTTAATTTTTAGTCTGTTCTGATGAATTACATTGTTCACACTCACAGTTGCTTTGGACTACACCTCTCTCATGCTCTGAGAGAAAATCAACTCCTTTAAACAAGTTATTAATTTAACATTAAAAACAAAGGAAAGGAGTGGAAAATATAGACTTGCAACATTTTCTTGGAGATAGTTTCCCAGTGCAGTGTAACATAAACAGATTAACTGCAGTGTTTATTCAGTGTGAAAAAGCAGTTCCAAGAGCCCCAGGTGCTTGCCAAGTCCATAATTGTACCTCCTTAAATACTTTCATTACTTGGAACTACAATAAGAGAAGCACAGACACATGCTTTCTATTTTCTTGTCAACAAAACACCTCCAACAAATTAAACTCTATTTTGGTCTAGAAATTCTCAGCAATATTTCCCCCCCCCTCCTGTCTTGAAGAGGAAGGGGAATCCAGGGACCCTTTTGGGTGCTGCTCCATTCAGGGCCTCCCCAGTGCCACCCTGGGACCCCTGGGCTGCAGGATCTTCACAAGGACCCTCCTGCCACAGGGACCAGGCCGTGTTATAAAATTTCAGCCAGTGGCTGCAGTATTGAACCCAGAACCTTGTGCTTGTCAGGAACATGATTTCTTCTGGAGTTGGGTAAGTTTTATCCTGATAGTTTTCTGTAATAGTTTTCTCCTGTGGCTGATTTCACAGCTTTTTAAAATGCAGATTCTCTGCGCAATTTGGCTGTTTGGCCTGTAAGTGGTATTGGGCATGGTTACGTGTCCACATGCATCTGCAGATAAGCCTTGGTGTAATCTCATTCTCCTGCCCTATCCCAGGAAGGTTTAAGGAATGCCTGAGTCAAACAAAACTGCACTATTTCTGAGGAGGGCTTTTCCCTCCTGAATGCCAACTATATGTAGGCAAACCCATCTCTTTGGGGAAAGGCATGTGGAGGGTGAGATTTCTGCTTCATACCAGGCAAGAGGAAAAAAAAAAAAAACCCAAAAAAGTCAAGTTCTGCTTCTGAAATTGCATCTGAACACAAGCGCAATGAGAATTGCTCATCTCACAGTGAGAACATGCTGGTGCACTTACCCCAAATTTGGTCTTGAGAAAAGCAGCCTGAATATTTTACTTATTCTTCTCATATCTCTTTTTGTCTTAAGCCTTGATTACATATCTAAAAAGAAGTTCCCATCTTTTTTAAGGGGATAGTGATGTGCCTGGTTTTCTTTCTCTAAGTTTCACCTTGCACTAACCTGAGGTAATGAAAGCGCTGCTTTCCCGGAGCTTAGTGGTAGGTGAAGGGATGTATCCATCTCACGGACCTGGGGAGATTCAATTCATCATTATAAGATGCTGAACAATGAGCACCTGAAGTCTTAAAATCTCCTTTCTCAAGGAGGGGGAAGGGGGGAAGCTTTTCGCATGGTGCAGAAGTAGGATGGCCAAGACAGCGAGATTCCCAGAACCTGTTTGGAAGGAGACATTTCCCATCCCTGGCACCCATGGAGCCTGGCAGTGGTCTGGGAATACAAAGTGTGACAAGACACTTGCTGATTTTATTTCCCTGAATCCAACAGCCCTTTTTAAAGGCAGAAGAATGTCTGCATTTCCACCTCACTTTAATAGTTTGCCTGTAGATCCTATCCCTTCCTATCACAAATAAATCATTGTGTCCTGCTGTGTAATTAATACTCATGTACGGTGTGGCAAACATTTTCCTGTAGACTGCTTATTTTGCCTGTAAATTACAGGAAATCCTATACAATACACCTGGGAGCCCTGCAGCTTGAAATTAGAATACAAACCATCCCCACCTCCTCTTGCTTGGCCAGCTTACCAGTCAAATTTCAAAACTTTTTTTGTTTGGATGTGTAATAAATTCTGACAGTGATGGACTTGCTCACTTCTATTTGTCTTTAAATTAATACAGGTTTTAATTCCGAAATGAAACCAATTTATGGCTCACAATTACTAAAAAAGGGATGAAACTGCACGGAGGTTTCCAGTTGTGGATTTTGTTCTGTCACACATGCAACATACAAATTTGTAACAAAATCCCCACAGTTTAAGTTATATTGGCAGTAAAATCGATGGCCAAGCCTCAGTTCTGTGTGATGTCACATCTATATGAGCCCTGACATTGTATTAAAACAGCAACAGCTGTTACCTGTTGGAGACACTGAGACTTTTTGAAGGGAAGCTCTGTATTTTCCCTTTCTCTGTGAATCCCAGTGACAAAAGAACTCTTCAGAAAATGGTAATACCAACTGCCATTAAGACCACCAGTCCTCATTAGCTTGATGCAGGCTAATAACAGTGCATTACCTTCATTTCATGTACTTTTGGGGTGTGCGGATGCAGAAAACAGTGCAGCCTCTGGAACGTTTGTGCTGCCCATGCTGGAAAATGCACAGCTTTGTCTCTTGCTGTCCAGTGAGTACTCCAGCTCAGGAAGGGCACAGCAGTTTAGGGGGAAGATGGCTCGTAGCTCTGCACTGTGGTGAAAGCTGCTCCCCCAGAGTGCTCTGCCAGACATAATCACATCCCTACAGATGAGAGAGGCATTTCAGCCTCTTTGGAGCTCTTGCCTGGCTCTGACTCCTTCCCTCTTAAACTGGGAACGGCAATTGCATCTGTTTATCAGCAAGCATCAGAGACAAGCAAATTCCCAGCTCTAAGAAGATCTGTTCAAAGCAGAAGGCCACCAAATCCTGATCTCCATTTCATCAGGGTAAATCTACTCATGGTCAGGGCTCACACCAAATAGCTGCCTTGAAGTTTGACAACACAGTTCAGAAACCATGTTCTTCTGGAAGTACAATAAGAGGAGGTCTGGATGCAGCTTTCCTGGGGGAGCAGTCCTAGGAGGAATCCCTTCTAGGTGCCACTGGTTAAGGAAGCAGGGAGTAGAGGAAAAAATAAAGTCTCACTGGGTGAACCCAACTGTGCATTCCTAAAGGTACTCTCCTGGTTCTGGGCACTTCAGCAAGGTGTTAGTCACAGGATTTGAATAGGAGTGTGTAAACACACAGGAAATGGGCTGAGCAGGAAAATCTCAGGCCTAGACTTCATCAATGTCTTGGAAAATCAGGAACACACCAAATGTATTTGCTTTGTAAAGCTTCTGATGCACTGATAGCATTGGAAACTGTTACTTCAAAGCCATGATGTCACTGTGGAGAAATATGATGTCAGGCTGTAAAAGAAGGAAATAAAACCTTGTTAAAATTCCTTTTCACATTTGGAAGTTTCCATTTTCCATTGAACAGAAAATACTCTGTTCTCTTTCCTGCGACTTTCACCTTCTTTATAAGTACCCCTGCCAAGAGTGCTAAGGGTACACAGGAACCACCATTCCCCTCCTCCCAGTGGGAATATAGCTACCTTTTATTACTAGAACTAGTTCTTTCTTTAATGGTTTTGCAGTAAAAGTGAAAAAAAAAGAGTGTGAGAGAGAAGAAGAAAGTAGCCTTTTTAACTACTACAAGAGGTATTAAAGAGTCAGCCAACTTCTGGAATCACTTCTCATTTTCCATGAAGCTGGGTAAAGAGTGTTATGGAGTTTTTTGGGTAAAATTTATTGGAACTTCACAGTAGGACTACAAAAATGTGGATACTCTGATTGTTTTTGTTTAATAAGACTCAAGACTCTTGGCCCTACCTGACTTTAAAGTCTTATTGCCCCTTAAATTTTCTCCACGGTTTTGAGGCTATGGTTTGAAACAGTGATTCACATGAAGATCATTTTGCCTCATGCTGCAGGGTGCTTGTACCTTTTGGATGTGAAACTCTGCAGGGTTTTGTGGATCACTTGTCCAAAGACCTGGGAAATTAAAAGAAAGTTTGCATCAATACCAGCAGTCATACATCTGGACTGTGACTGTGCCTCTGCAGGTTTGATTTGGGTGGGGAGGTGCAAAAAAGTAAGTTGTGGTTTGGCTTTCAACTGCTTCCTCCTCTCCTGGTAATACTGGAGTCACTAGCTCTGAATTTTTGCCCTCTTTCCATCCTTTAACGTGACAATGGCTCTCAGCTCTCACCAGGAGTGAGCAAAGCAATTAGGAACAGATGAAATGACACAAGCTCCCCTTAGGCTTAAACCCAGCCTGTTCTTAGGAGTTTAAGTTTGTGGAAACTCAATCTTTTCCTTTCTTTCCTGCCCATGTTTTTTTCCTTTCTGTCTAGCTCTCTCTTACGAGGTTCTGCCACTGGACCAGGGATATTTAAATCAGTAAGAAACAGGTACTGCAGACAAGCCATGCCTTGTGTGTCTGAGAGTCCCAAATAAATACTGGTATTTCTTGAGCTCATTTGAACCAAACTCAAACCCTTTTGGTCTAGTTCTTTGCTAATTATGTTTCCTTGCTAATGCAGAAAATGGATTAATGTTAATTCCTTGGTTACTCCATCCTTGCTGTCTGTGGAACAGTTTCTTTGGGCAGTCTTTCCAACCCTCTCTGATGCCTCTTGGATTTTGTCAGTGATGAAGGCTGACTTCTGCTCCTACATTGTTGTTCTTCGCCAGCTGGATATTCCACACTCCATACCTGTCTCACGTTGCTGGTGAGGACACATCCTTGTTACCCAGCCCAATATTTCACTGGGTGTTGAATCCAGTCCTGATTTAGAGCTGCTACTAAAAAAGGAACGTTCTGGGTTGTGTTTATCCAAGGAAGAGAAATTATCAATTAATGACAGGAAAACTTCAGACAAAGCGTTTCTTTAAGAGTGGTTCAGTGTTTGGCAAACCTTGTTCTCACATGTGTTTTTGGGGCAATATTTTAGACAGAGACTCTTTGATGATGCTGCTGTCAGATTATAATGACAAGCAAATATTTTTTTCAATGTGTTACTGGTTAGATTATCATGTTTAAAGTAATCCTTTTATAATCTGGGTGTTTTTCTTACCACACTAGAATTGCCAGAGGCTCAGCAAACTTGGTAGCTCTTGTGGTGGGTGAAAGAATCACGATAGGAGTGGATATTCCCAACCTTGCACAACTCTAATTAAGAGTAATTCTCAGTAATGGACTTTGGCTGCAGGCTAAATAAATACTGCTCCTGAATATTTTTCTTAAATCATGCAGGATTGTGTTAATTGGAACTTTCACATCTTCTAGTTTGAGTCCAGCTCCACGTTCTCCAATTTCTGTGTGTGTTGCTGAAGTGCATCTGCTACCAGCAGTGTAATTAAAGGCACGGCTCTGTCACCTTTCACATCTTTGTTACAGGGGTCAGCCTGGCCCCAAAATGCTGTCTTTGAACTGGAACATGGCATGCAGAGCTGTTGCAAAAATAAGATTTTGATTGTACCAACTGGATATACCTATCTGGAGTCCCTTTGGAGGTGTCCCTGTAACTGCTTCAGGACTACAGGCAGAGGGAAGGGGATGGGTTAATATTTATATTATTCTGCAGCTTTCAGAGGGCTGAATTTGTAGGCCCTTGGGTTTTCCTCAGGCAAGCTTCTATTTTGGTTTTTTTTGTGTTTTTTTCTCAGGAAAGAGGGAGAGGTAGAATGACTGAAACCTGGTTTTGACTGAAAGACTTTAACTGGGAGGAGAAGGACATGGCAGAGCTTTGATGGCACCTCTAAAGCAGCTGTTTGTCCTTCCTTCCTCTCTGGGATTAATTCTCATATCACTGTGCTGCTGCTGAGCACCCGTGGAGGACCCCTACAGAACCCACAAGTGTTCTCAGAGCGCAGGGAAACAGGGAGAGCACAGGGATGATGCTGGAGGAGGTCATTAAAGGAAAGGCAGCAAGATCAGCCTCTGATTTGCAAAGTTCACTGAGTGCACATGTACAGAAGGGGTGGTGTGGGGGAAGCAAAGTGGCAAAATTGAAGGGAAAAATTACTTGTCTTGCCAAGCAGGAGAGCATAAATCCACCAGGAAATAAGCAACATTATCAGGTTTCTGATGGTCATTGCCAATTGTGGAGGGAGAGAAAAAGAAAGAAAGGATCTTAAGTGTGCTTAGCACAGGATTTGTATGAAAAAAAAGAGATTAGGGTCAGGTTTTCAAAGGTGTAGGAAATGCTTTCCTTGCCTCACTTTTGTGCTCACAGCATGGGGAAGGTTGGCCACACTAGGACAGCATTGTCTACTATCTTAGTGTGCATAAAAATTCTGGACAAATTCTCCTTACACCATAACTGCAAAAGCTTCCTTGTTTTGGTGAGTTCAAGTCAAACATTGACTGGTATTTGATCAGAAGGTGGGCTGATTTTTTATTATTATTATTTTTAATACAGTTTAATTGTACTGAAGTTATATTGGCGGTTCAGTAACCACTGACTGGAAAATTTACTGAATTATGAAAGTTGAAGTGTTACTACCAGCATCAGTTAATGACAAGGTCATCACCACTGTCATATTCAGAAGAAATGTTACACTTGAATGAGACTGAGATGGCTGCACTGTCCCATGGTTCCAGGTAGAGAAAATGAAACAAGGGCTCCTTGGGTACTGTTTTATCCCATGTTTAAATCTAATGCATTCTTTTTTCAGCTCATTTTGGTTCTGCTGTGTTCCCTCAACATATGGAGTCCCTAGATATTAAGCTGTAACATGGAAACTTTGGGGGCTGGGAATTACAGATCATGAATAGATTGAAAAGTCCCACTGAATGCTCCCTTGGGTTGTTTGTGTAAAGATTAATTTTTGTTGTTTCTGCCTTTAACAAAAATCAAGGAAGGCTACAATTATTTTTGTCTTCCAGGCTATAATAGGGATCAGACTTTTAGCATGCCCTGTACACCAGCACACAAGCACAGAGATGCATCTCAGGAACTGACTCAGAAAGGTGGTGTTAATTGAAAAGGGGAAGTGTAAGAGATCTTGTTGGAGATACAGGGGAAATTAACTGTTAAGTTATTGATGTTTGCACACTATTTAATTCAAAGCCCTGATTTTATATTTTAGTGTAAATCAAACCAGGAGATAATGATATTGCACTTGACCTTGTGCTGCTGAAGTCAGGGAGAGCAGGATTAGTCCTGGCATTGTTCAGTTGGGGACAGAGTAACTGAAGGGGAATTGCTCAGAGTCTACTTGCTTGTTGAGCCTGCTGTTAGATCCATGCTGCAAGACTGAAATACTGAATTTGTCTGGTGTGGTATTGATGAAATGGGCTAGTAGCAAATTGAGGAAAGGAAGACCTTTTTTGGAATTGAAGCCTCAGTCTGACCCAAAAAAATCTCAGCCATAACTGGGGCTCATGCCTTGTTGGGAGCAAACGGGAGCAGTGACCCAGCTGGGTGGGTGTCTGAGAGCTCCCTGAGCTGCCTCAGCACAAAAGGAACGAGCTACTTTCCCTGGGCATTTAAGGTACCAGCAGAGCAGGGGTAACAATCAACTGGAGGGCCCTAAAATCTGAACCCACGTCAGCTCTTTGCAGAGCGACTGCAACTCTTTGTCATTACACTGAAAGAGGTCACTGCACTCTGCTGTTCTTCCCCACCTCCCATCACAAAGTCTGATTTCTTTGGAGCCCAATCCATCTGACAAGCTGTGTTAAACCTCCTGGCTCATCTCCCTGTCCAGTCCTTTTGGGACACCAGCATGCAGACAGACGTCACCAGAGCCATCCAAAGAGAATGCTGTGGTAGAGTCTCACCTGAAATTTGGAAGAGGCCTAAGAAGCTTAGCGTAGACCCTAAAGGAGGAACTGAGAAAATGGTCAGTGAGGATGAAAACCATAGCCAGGGCTAGGGAGAGAGATGAGCAGCAACTGAGTGGGAAGAGAATTGTGGGAAGGAGATGGCAAAATAATGAAAGGCAGAAAGAGCATATTTGGATAGGAAAAAAGTCCAAGGCTTGGAGGTAAAATGGTTGGATTTATAAATGTTGCTCTTTTTTTCTCCGGTGGTGGATGTTCAAGGCAACTTTAGCTGAAGGCTCCACTGGATCTCCACAATGCCCTGCTAAAACCACAGAGATTCTAACTCTAAGACTTCTTATTTGTGTATTCACCTGTCTCATTCCCATCACGGTGCCAGGGCTAGGGCAGAGAGTGGATGTGCTCAGGTTTCTCCATGGTGTGACGTACTGGGAGCACCTCAGACACTCCTTTATCAGTTGGCTGTGGTTATGCATTTACTGCCACCCTTTTTCCATGTCTCCAGTATTTGCAGTGGGAAAGGAGGAGGTCAGGATAATCTTGTGCTGTAGAAAAAGAGCCAGACAATATAATGATAGAGAATTCTACCCTGATAATATTAATACTAGTATTAATTATTATTAATAACAACTAATTATTGAGTAAAAAAAAAAAAACTGTTAATGCTGAATAGAAGAATTGCATTTGTTCTTCACGTAAAGTCCTTGAGACACTCATGTTAACTGTTCTTCAGTGCCTCTTGGAGGCAGGAACATTTCAGTCTGCAATGTTAAAAACACCTGTTTGCTTTTTCTAATCCTAACTAAACTATGGATCAGGGTGGGAGTGTGTTCCCTGTGAATTTGAGAGCCCCAGCATTCCAAGAGTGCTGCCATTTCTTTCAACAGCCAAGTGCATTTAAAACTGTGGCTGTCCTTTCTGTTGCTACCCACATCCTCACCAATCTTTGTAAGGAGCTGCAGTTCCAGCTTTATCTAGATTTTCCCTGAGCTTTTGCAAGTAGGAGCTATGGCTGTAAGCTGAGAAGTGCTGGAAGCTGCCCCATGTAGGATAACAAAGTGCATCTTGAAGTAAAGAATTTGGAAGATTTGGGCTCGTAAATTGTTTTTATCTGAACTCTCCAGTCCACACAAACCAATATTTTTTCATGTTCAGTTACTCTCCAGACAGGTATATGGTTGCAGTTCTCAGGCTTATAAAGGAGGCACAGTGCACTGAAAGGGATAAAGCAGAGGGAAACAAATCCAAACCACGTGTGGGAGATGTGTGTGTGCCTGTGTGCCTGGTGAGATATTTATTTGCTTCTGAACCTGTGTTTTTTCACAGGGGAATTGAAATTTGGTCTAATCACCATATGAGATGTGGAGGGTGAGCTTGCCTTCAGCCCTAGAGCAGGATCTATGTGCCTGGCAATCGCCATGCACATCTGAGAGCTTTCTCTGCTCAAAGTCATCTCTCCTCTTCCTAATAGTCAGGGAGCTGGAAATCATGATAAGAACCCTTGCAGTGCACAGTTTTTCTGGGTAGTCTCTCCATGGCTAATAAATGAGTTGGGCTTTATGGGAGCTGGAGCAGTGTTTTGGTTTCCAGGCCGCCGGGGGCCCAGCACCGCATTCTTGCCGCCCCCTGGGCTCCCCTGGAACTGGCTGGGAGGTGTGGGTGAACAAGATCAGACCCCTTGTCTGCAGGTACTGAAGCCACATGCAGCCTCCAATGACCTCCCTCGCTTCCCACAAACATGAAGTTCATTGCTGGTTTAAGGGGAAAAAAAGTGAGCACTTCAGTTTCTTTTCAAAATAGAGAGAAACAATAGGGCACAGTGTAGTGAGTTCCAAGTCTTTTATCTTTCTACAGATTCAACCACAGTATTGATTCTTTATTGACCTAAACTGTCCTAAGCGTGGCTGTGGTTTTTTTCTCATATAGTCTATGGGAGAGTTAAGGCAGCTACTACTTTAATATTGATTTTTGTGAAAAAGGTGCAGGAAAGGGGGCAATTTGTGTCTGCAGTTGCTCTTCACTATAAAAGATACCATTGTTGGGAGCTTATAGCATTATATCAAGGGTCTTAATCTGTAGCAATCTTTTTTTACAACTTAGAAATAGGCTTGGGCAAATGTGTTATTGGTGTTAATGATATTTTGAAGTGAAGAAAATTTGTCAGCCTTTCCAAGTAAAATGCTCAACTTAACCATTTGAGAACTTGACAGGTTTGTTACATCTGTTTGCAGGAATTATCTCTTTTGTTCCCCTGGAAGAAAAAAAAAGGAAGAAAAAAGAAAAAAAGAATGTCTGTTTGAATAAACAGCGATAATAATGTTATCTGAATAAATCTTTAATAAATCGAAATTATTACTGCAGGCTTAAATAAGCAGTAAGTTTTGACAAGAAGGGCATTATCATCTAATTATACTTACTTTATGAAAGAGAGGGGCAAGGGCCAACCTGTGAGCCGTCGAAAGAACAGTAATAGAGTGATCCCCTCCGCAGACTAAAGAAGCAGACATCAGACAACAATAAAACACAGGCAGTGCTCTGTAAATTGCATCTGAACCCCTGATTCACACAGATTCACCATCTTAATTGTTATGAAAACTAGCAGAGCGGGATGATAAGTGCATGGCAGAGCAGCCTCTGCTAAGTGGATGAGAGAATCCTGTGCCAGATATTTTATGGTATTCCTAAAGGTTTCTTTAATTATCAATTAGTCACTGCTGTACATTAGCTTCCTATTGGCTAAGTGCTTGGTGTGAGGGCCTGGATCAGCATTTGCAAACAGGTGTAATGATATAGCTGATACCTAAATTGCCTCCTTCCTCTGGGCACCTGGTTTGCTGAGAACACTTAAGGAATTCCAAGACGACACCTGCTAGCTGCTTTATTGGTGCGTATCTCATGTATTTGGCTGTTTGCTGATCCACCGGCTGGAATTGTAGAGAGCTGTGCCCACTGGAACACGCTGCTTTTGTCATGCAACCCCTGGGGAAAGCTGGATCTACTCAGGGGAGTCAGCTAAAGGTATTCTTGTGCCTTCCCCGTGTATTACGAGTGAGTTGCTACACATGATATTCTTTTAAGAACCACTATTTAACTTTTTTCCTCACCAAGAATCAGTAACCAGGAAAGTCATCTCCTGCTAATGTCTGTGATCTTTTTGAACAACTGATTTGTTTGGCAAACAAGGTTGACTTGTTCAAAACCTGCCCTGGCTCCCATTTATTTTACACAAGACAAAAAAATTAGGTCATCATAATCAGCCAGAATTAAGGAACTCTTCCTTGTGTTGGTTAACATGGATTTGGAAGCACCCTCTCCACAAACCAAGTCTCTGGTGTAAATACAGTAGAGGGTTTTGGATATATATATATAAAAATATATCAAATATGGGGTTTGGATATATATATATAAAAAATATGATATTTTAAAATTGTTAATTGAGACCCTCTCCTGAATGTAGCTCTGTTATATGTTTATTCATATGCACCTGACAGCAATGAATTTCTCCCCATTAGGTTCTTGTCTCATTTAGCATTCTGTGTATTTGAAGGATGAACAATTATCCCAAACCTGTTCACCTGTGGCATGTGTTGGGCAGGTACATCCTGAGCCCCAGCTCTGAGCCTGGCTGGTGTTGTGAGGGATGGGCCAGCACAAAGCCATGGCAGCAGGGAGGGGGACAGCCTCACCTACTCCCCATCCTTGCTGGGAGGTGTGTCACATCTCACTTTTTCCCACTGGCCTGTCACAAGGCTAAAAATAGAGACAACACTCACAGATGTGTGCTGGGGATGTGGCCATCTTTAGTTCCCATTCCTTCCTCTTCCTCTTTTGCAGCCTTTGGAGCACAGATGAGGATTGTTTGGTGAAAAGCATGAGCAGCAGGATCCTTAGAAAAGAGATGTTGAGACATTTTCAGCTGAAGTAATTGGCTATGCCCTACAGTTATTGCATGCACAAGGTGTAAATTTGCCTAGGTGTTGCTGCTCTAATGCAGCCTTTCCTGCTTATTTTATCATTTTCTGTATCATTCCCTACCAAGTGCCAACTCTGTAACTGATAAACTTCAGGTCTTTTTTTCACTTGTGCCAGCGAGCTGAACAAGTGGGATGAGGTTACAGTAAACAAAAGGGAAATTACTAGAGCTAGAGGTTTTAAGAGTCCACAAAGCCCAAGAGCAACAGAGAATCTGAGACACGAGAAGCTCTCCACGAGGAGAATGCTCAGAGTTATATCCCTCCTCGGCATAAAAACATACAGACAAAAATGACTCACGATGTGAGTCAGAGAGAGGAGGTTTTATTTACACCAGAGTACTTGGAAATAACATTTCCACTGATTCTATTCTGTTCAGCAATTGTGGGTATAAGCAAAAGGCTGTTAACACTTCTGTATGAATCAAATTTTTAAAAATCACTCCGCCCTTCAATCAGAACTGTTTTCTCACTTATGTGAATTAACCTACAGAACTGGCTCATGAAATAATCTGTTTCAGTATCTATTACTGAATATGTCTTGGCCTGGATCCATAAAAGCATTTAGGAGCCTGAGTTGCAATGAAATCACTGAACAGAGGGGGAAATAAGTGTGTTATTCCTGGTTACTACAAGGAACTGTAGCACATTGCTCTTTTCTCTGGGCACACTGCAGGCTCTGACTCCCCAGCCAGGCTTTGTGTCTGTGCTGGGGCTCTTCCAGGCTGGTGAGGGGAGGCAGCTGCCCAGCACTCCTGGAATGAGGTTCTTGGAGGTCCTTGGATGGTGGACCCTCCATGATGATATTCTATGGTTCCATGTGTGCTGTGCCAGGGCCACAAACTGGTAGAAGGGAATTGCCATGGGATGTGAGATAACACGGGAAAGAACTGTATAAAATAAATGTATAAAATGCACCTCTTTGCTTTGGGAGGGGAATGGAACTGAAATGTATTTCATTTTTACAATATAGATAGCCTTCTAGTAGAAATAAACCATTTGGGGTGAATTTTTTTCATCTAGTAAAACGTCTGCGCTGCTGAAAAATATTTTGGTAGACATTTGGTTGCCATCCCTATCAGCCTCTGTTTTTTTCAAAATACACCATTTAGGGCAAACATTTAGGGTGTGATAAGAGGCCAGGTGTGAGGAATGGGTGGAAAGGTGTGATGTCTCCAAACAGAGCCGGCCTACAACACACAGTCCAGGAAAAGGCCAAGGTAAATAAGTCACACTGAAACTGTCATAGCCCCCCACAACCCTCATGTGTGGGTTTACACAAACCAGCAGAGCCAAGTTAACCTTCATTGTGTCTTGTTTAACTTGGCTCCAAATGGCTCACCCTTTCTGTAACTTGGCTCCAGTCATAGATATCTCACCTTTCCATTACTGACCCCTCTTGTCTAAATTGTTTTCTTAATACATATTAAATGGTTTTGATCTGCTTTAATTTCCCTGGATTTTTTACAGTAGAAAATATTTCTGCTGATAGAAAGAAGTATTTTAATAGAAAATGTCTTACATTTGCAATAGCCAGACAGGTCAGTGGTTTTTAAAACCTGGTTCTTTTTGTAGGATGTAGTACCAGAAAAACTCTAAAATTTGATGTGCTGGTTTTTCTGTACGTTCATTGGCAGAGGGAACAGGAATGCAATTTTGGTGCATTTCTTAAATAATAAATATATTTAAACTGCAATAACCAGACAATAATTCTTCTTACTTCCCTTTTAGCATCATATTTCTTAATAGTGGCTTTAACATGCTAACAGTTTGTTACCATGGTCCTGTGAAATTGTGAGAAGATGAAGTGTTTCCCTGTTTGAAGGCTGCACATCAAAACTGTGCCCCATTTAATTGCCTTTTCTGGTGGTTTTATCTGTACTGGAAGCCTTAGGGCTGCTGGTTAGCAGAAGGTTTTTGTCAGCTCTGCAGGCTGGGGAGCTCAAGGTGTGCTGCTACCCATAGCAGCATTGGCATTCACAGCCCAGGGACTTGGCCCAGTTCTTGCAAAATTCAATTGAAGGGCTTCTGTTGACATGGGTGCATAGGCTCTTCCATGAGGAGAGGGAGGAGTAATTATTTTCTGCACGTGGGGTGTCTCCCCAGGAACTGTGTCACTTTGTGTGGTTAAGTTTGATCCTGAATTTTCCTTCTAACTCTGATTCTGTCTCGTGCTTTAAAACTCCCAGAAATGCCAGGTTGGACTAAAGGGAGCCAATCTGTCTTTAATCCGGTGAGATACAGGTTAGGTGGTCTTGGAACTGTTCCCACTAAAGCAGGGGACAGCATTACAAGATCTACTACCATTTGTACTAATTAGCAACTTTGCTGACAGCCTCTGGTGAGTAACTCATTACTGTCTATTTGTGAGCTTGGCTTATAAATCCCTGAGCAGCCAGACTGTGGGCACTGTTGTAGCACAATATTGTTGTGGTATAAGACCTTTTCCTCGAGCCTTAGTGAGTCTCTCCAAGCAGAGTGCTTCAAGTAGAAGTAGGTCAGCGGCATGGAGACACAGCCCCCATGTAAGGAGGACTTCCAATATTTCTTCCCAGACCCCCCTCTTTTGGTCCTGAAGTAGAGATGAATAAAATCTGTTCGTTCTGGCACCGCTCTTGCTGCTGCTGCCTGTTTCTCGGCACATTTCAAATTTTCTCTGATTCGACCTTCACCCTTGCTTGTAGGCATGATATCACATATTTTAACATGCTTTTTTCCCCCTCCCCTCTGTATCTGCATTAGTCAGGCCCGTCAGAATTTTGAAGTACTTCTGCCACAATTCAACAAGAATGTTCTTTTTCAATTTCTGTAGGTAGATTCTGCTATTCAGTGGTTTCCCCCATCCTTTATCATAGACTAGGTCTTTTCCATATGGCAATGAATCATTCCCCCAGGAGGAGTATCATTTGCTCAATTCAATAGACTCCTCACAATGCAGATACATGCATTTCTTTCACCTATCATTTTGATTTTAGTTTTCCTGCAGTTTATTTGCCTCAATCTATATTTTCTTTGTGATCTGTTCTCTTCCCAGCTCTGGTACCCATCTCCTACTCCATTGTAGCGTGTGCTGCCCTGATGGCACCACCTGCACTTTCTGCCTCGCTCTGGAGCTGTTATCTACATATTTAATTCAGTCATTTCCACCATTCCCTTTCATGATTCCATTTTGTGTCTGTTCTGACCCTCTAATCTGGTTTGGTTTGGGTTTTCTTCAATTTGCCTGTTGAGAAATAAACGTGTTGACAATACTCTGTGCTGTGAAACTGTTGCTGTGTGTTAACTAGAATAAAGAGGACAAGAATGAACAAACATCTCTTAAATGTGGGCTTGGGTGACACTGCAAGAACAGAAAGGAGTTGCAGTTCTACAGGGCAGATTTTGCCTTTTATTTACACAGTGATTGGATGAAAGGGATGTGCCAGAATCAAAGTGAGGTGGGGATTTTTATTGTTTTCATCATTTGTCTTCTTTAAATTGGCTTTTGCACAAGAGCTGAGATGGGCTGAGGGCAAAGGCAGTTGACTGCAAGCCAAGAGTCCTATGGTCTGTCCTTTATTTCTGCCTCATTGTAAGACTGTGAACTAAAATGTTCCTTAGCTGTTTCCTCTGGTTTCCAGAACAAGCTGTGTGTTTTTACCTGTTTTATTCTCTTTGGAGAGATGGATCCAGCATTGTTGAAGTGTCATCCTCACTCCTGGCTTTTGTAGGGGCAGGTTTTGGAGCATTTGTCAAAGACTTGTAAATTACTTATGAGCTCTGTGGATGAAATGACAATTAAAACCGCCAGTTTTGGTACCTTAAAAATATCTCAAGACTGGCACCAGGTTCTTGAAAATAACAAATGATGGAGATTTTACATCAGGATGTCCCCATGGGTTTGGCTGGATGGGTTTCTAATGAGCAGGTCTTTTATTTCTGTGATATTCTGTATCTCCCTGCCACAGTTACTCATGTGCGAGTCCTAGAGCCAAATCCTGCCCTGAGATGCATGTTTGCTTCTCCCACTGGCCTTCTTGAAAGCTGCAGGCATTTTTCCTAAACCATCATTTGGCCTCCAGTTGTACTGTGGTCATATTTGTCTGTCCAAAATTACTGTGGCTCTCCATTTATAATCTTGTAATTTGTAATCTTTATTGAGATACTGCTGCGGTTTTTCTTTCATTACTGGCATCTTATTGTAATATTGATTTTTTGTTAAATGGAACTGCATTGGTAATTTTGGCTGGCAGATTCTTAGTTTTGCTTTCTTTTGTACACTTTTTGAGGGTGGGAAAGTATTCCCTGCACTACATTGAAGCTGATTTCTTTGATCTGACTCTTGCGTCTTATCTGTCTAAACAAATTTAATTTTTGCCTAATCTGTCTATGCAGTTCCCAGTCACTCTGGTATCCAGGCACTAAATTACAGCCCTCTTCTGAGTGTTTTCTTCTCAGAATGATGCAAACTTCCTTCTTGAGTGACCCAGTCATTGTCATGCTTCTGTAAACAATCTCTTTTCTACCTATTGATTTCAGTCTAACATCAGTGACCACCCACTGTTCGGGATTGGGAGAGAAAATAATTGTTCCACAGACATCCCCAAGCGTGCAGACACAAAGCCACACACCTGCTCTCAGAGTAGACACCTCCTTCTGCGCAGCTATTCTCCTGGAGTCTGTCATAGAGGGGCTCACTCGGTGCTTCTGCAAACCAGGGCGCTCATTTGGGCATCTGGAGAGGATTTAATGATCTGGACATTTAAAACTGCCCCAGGTGCAAACCCCAAAATGTTTGCATACATTTAGCAAGTAGCTGGTCCCAGTAGCTGCAGCCACCTCAGTGATTGTCACTTGCTGTGACAAACAGGAGGCAAATTATTGTTGTTCACAAGGGGCGAGTCCAGCCCATATTTCTGAAGAAGCAGCACCCACGTTTTTTGGTCAGAAAAAGAGCACGAAGCCCTCTCAGAGCTGGTGGTGCCCCTGTATTGGCAGTGCCCAGGAATGCAAATGCCCATCCCCTGTCTTGCTCTGGAGCATGAAGGCTGTGCCTCCACATGTGCCAGGTGTTTTTGTGGAAAGCATCAAGCCACTGTTGCTGGCATTTGGTTAAGGATGTGATTCACACACCACAGATTTATTGTCAATTTTGTTATGCTTAAGGCAGGCAGTAATTTCAGTTTTCACTGCCATTAGCTAATAATAGTAATTAATTAGTAAATCGTGCCGTTGGGATCTCAGGGTGAACTAACAGGGAAAATGTAAATTAAGAAAAAAAAGGCCACTAATGTTTCTGAGTTCCCCACACAACTGAGGATTTGTGTGTATCCCATCCCTCCAAACTGAATTTCTGAAGAGCAACTTACTTTGCCCACAGCACTGTCTGGGAAGTACTGGAAGCAAAATGAGGAGGTGCATCAGACAGGAGGTGTTTTGTTGTTTGGGTTTTTTTCCTGATTTTGCTGACTTCCCAGTAAGGAAGTTTTGGATGCAGCACTAAGAAAGAAGAAAACACTAAGATAAACCCAGGGTTTTCAATTCAAGGTCATTTTGAACCCTTTATCTATCTGCAGAAGAAAGTAGGGGAGAAAATAATTTAAAAACATGAATTAGGCTGAGTCATTTTCACTATGAATTGTTTGCAGCTGTCAGAATCAGACCTACATAGTTCACTATAGCTCAATTTCCTTTCTGAGTTAATAACACATTGAACAAACATACTACACCAGACTCCTTCTTTTCTTTCAAATAACCTCACAGTGGATCTGCATTCTGAGTATAAAGAAGTCTCTATTAGCTTAGGCTATTTATAGCACATCAAAGGGCTGAAAGATAGTTAAAAATTAATCGATTACCATCAAATAACAGATGCTAAAGCTCAGTGTATGAAATGCCTTCCTCTAGTTGATAAATTAATGAGGAGAGAAGAAATGGGCACTGCTGACTTAGGGACTGGACAGAGGCAGGTGGGCACACCCCAGTGCAGCTCCTCAGAGCTCGGGTGGGACTTTAGAGTTGGTCCTAGACCTGATGGAGTGGATGGGGAACACAACATGCTTGGAAGGGAGGAAATAAAGGATGCGGGTGTCCAGCTGCAGCTGCAAGGCCTTTGGAAAGACCAGCTCCTGGAGTCCAGTGTCTGCTGCTGAATGATTCCTGTCCAAAGATGGCACTGGGGGATGCACAGGTGGAAATAACTCTTTCTATTCTCCATTTCATGGTCTTTTTTTCCACCGAAATAGTTAAAAGTGATGATGGGGAAGTGGCACTACCTGTGTGTGGAAGGCAAAAAACTTGGGTTTGCAAAATATTAAGGTGCTTCTCTGATAATCTTATTTGGATTAGTCAAATGCTGCTCTGGCCTTTATACTCCTTGACTGTAATCATGCTGTGAAGGGAAATAAAATGTTTTATCAAACCAATAACAATTGTGGAAGGGGAAAGAAGAGCTTTTGGAAACAGAAGTCGTTCTTTGAGTCTGAAAGGAAGCAAAAGTGGAACTTGGTTCCACGTAGTTCCCAAGTCAGAGAAAGTCCAGGATGCCTATGATGATGTGCTGATGTGTCTGCACAATTCAGGTGAAGTCTAGATTAGACAGGGACTCATTTTTGTGATTTTTGTGTCCATCTAAGTCTGCGATAGTTTGTTATCACACCTCTGGAGAAAGTGGCTAATGGATATGCTGGACCTCCTGGTTTAGAGATACCTTAGGGGAGAGAAAGGCATTTGATTAATTAAAGACCAGTTTCTAAGAGAGGATGGTGAGTTTAACATCTGCCCCTGTTGATTGCTGACAGACTGTAACACACAGCTTACAATGCAGGGGAAGCCTTTATTTCCTCTTTTCTTGCCAAGTACACACATTTCCTAGCAGAGGTGACATTTTTGTATGTCAAAACAAAGGTAGAACAGCAGAGCCTTTGAAACATCAAACTCGGATGGAAAATGAGGATTTGGCATGGCTTAATTTGGGCTTTATTAATGCCTTTGGGGGAGAGGGATGCAAGAAAGATTAGGCAGATCAGAGCTTTAAAAGTCATAGATCATGTGTTTAATAGCTCTAATTCTTAAATACTTGAAGGGTTTCATAAAGCCATTCTCCTCAAGTGCAAACTCCTTCCCACTTTTCACTGTTGCATTTGGATCTCCCAAGTTCTTAAAAGGAGCTTGGAGCTCAAAATCTCAGGCCCTTCCACCCAGCAATGATCCTGCACCAAGGGGATATTTGGAGCCTTTGGAGGATCCCACAAGGAGGTCATGTGCACCACAGATTCTTTCAGTCGAGGTACAGATTACATTATTTCAGGTACTCACCAAATGGGATTTAAAGCTGAAAAAAAAAGCTTTTTCTATTCAGCTACATTTTTTGAAATGCAACAGACTTAGAAAGACTGGATTTAAATGAAGTTAATACTAGATTAAAAAAAAATCAATTCTAGTGCTATAAGAAATTGATAGCTAGATTTCAAGGTGAATTTTATCTAAAACTGAAATATTGACTGAGGTGATATTAATATTTTGTACTGTTTTCTTTCTTGAAAAGTGGTGTTTTTCCCTGCACTGGATTTTGTCCTTTCCATAAGCTTAAAATAATTTGCCCCACATTTATTTTAAATATTATAGGGCTATTTTTAAGCCAGCAGCACAAAGCAGTTTTAATTGTATCTATTACATACTAAAGGAGTTTTCTGTAATAAAATCAATATCATAGGATAAATACTCTGATCTAAGAATAGTAAGCTACTGATAATTTTGCCCATAGTAATAATTTTTAACAGTCACAGGAGCTCTGGGAGAGGCTTTTCTAGCCCAGCTCTTCATCTGCACCACCCAGCATAGACCAGTGCCCTCAGGTGTGGCTCTGGGGCCACCTGGTTCCCAAAGTTGCCTGGTTTATAAAACAAGGCGGTTGTTTCAGTCTTTTATTTAATTTTTTATATCATTCTGGAGAGAGGGAGTGTTGTGTTTGGGCACTGATACTCTGTCTGGATCACAGGGAGTCAGGAGTTTGTCCTGCTGTTGTTGGGACAGTGGGGCAGTGCTCCCTCCCTGGTCTCAGGGACAGAGAAAGCCACCTCTGACTGTCTGTAATGTATGGAAAAGGCAATTCCAATAACTCATTTTATAACCAAGTGATCATTTATCCTACTAGCAAAATCTGTTCAACTCTGGTTGTATAGGTTAGACAGTAATAAAACTTCAAGTATCCATAAAATTGCCATTGAACTGTAAATTAATGTGAGGTAAAGTTGTTGCCCAAGGGAATAACTGAGCTCCAGAAAGTTGTGTCCTAAATTAATTAATGCTGAGTTCAGCTCTGCCTAGGAAAAGAATAGGGTTTTGCTGGCCTTTGGTTGTTGAGCTCAGTTTTTTGTCTGCAAGCAGAAATTGCCATTGTCATCTCTGCTCATTTAAACAGGATTTTGAAAATTAAAAAAAACCACCAGGAAAAAATTCAGAATTATATTACCTATTTATTTTTATTTTTAAATTGTTTTTTAAATTTATTATTACATCTGTTGGAATGGGTATGGACAATTGATGTCCACACATTGTATTGGTCAAGTTTCCTTCTTGATTAAACACAAGTGGACATTTGCACTTCATGGGTGCTGCTCATCATGATTTAGCTGTCCTCTTAAAACTTTTGGTTTGCCGTTTTTTTTTGTTTCTTCTTCATTGAAAAAAAAAGAGCAAAAAACTCCAAATCCAGTGGTACTTATGTTAATGGGTCAGTTTTAGTTATTATTGATGAGGATTAATAAAGACTAATTTACTCAGTCCCATTGCCTTGGGAATCAGTTGTTTTTTTAAGAAGTTGGGCAAAGAAGCAGTTCGGGTGTCCAGAGCTACACAAAGCATCACTGATGGATTTGTGCCATTCCTATGAGTGAGGAATCCCAAATTTTCCTGAATTCTCTTTTTTCCTCTCTCTTCCTCTTTCCTTTTCACCTTAACTTTTTAGTTTTCGTCCTCATCCTTCTATTTTTCTTTCTGTTCAGTCTCTATTTATTTCCTTTGCTTCACAGATTGTCTCTCTGCTGGGTTTTCTTTTCCCCGGCACTTACTATATTCTGTGTGTTTTTGCAGCTCTAATGCTGGCTTGTCTGCCAAAGAATAAACTCCTATTTATGGCAAATATATGCAGCTCTATGCACTGCTAAAACATCCTCAGACTGTTTGCTCACAGCCGTCCTGCAGAGACAGCACGACACTGTGAGCACACGAACTGAGCAGCTCCTGCCACCTTTGCCAAAATCAGAGCCAAAACCACTTTAGAACACCTGCCCTCGATGCACAGACCTCTCTCCTCTTCTGACACAGCACAGGCTGGATTTAGCTGGGAGAATTCCATGGGTTAGACCTTCAGGTGTGACTGCCCTGCTCTTCCTGCCCAGCAAGTTCTGCCCTCCAGTGGAAATTCTGAACTGGCCCCTGTCAGGTCAAGTGGTACTTTTAGAGTGCCCTAGATCTGAAGTTCTGAGCACTTGTTGTTAAAAGCTGTTTTTTGGGACATTTTGAAATGTGTCTTGGGGTGGTTTCGTCTTGTGCCTCTCAATTAGAATCCCAAAGCAGCCTCACTCCAGCTCCAATCCCTTTTAAACTAGGTGTTCAGCCCTGGTTTTACCAAGGTACAGTAAATAAAGGGGGAGAATTTCAAAGGCACGAGGGATAGTTCTGTCACTGGAAGTCGACAGAAGTTGTGTGTCTAATTCCCATTTGCGCCTTTGAAAACACACATGGCCCTGCTCTGCCCATACCTTTAAATCTCATGTGCACACAAACACGAGCCCCATGTTCCTATTCAACCTTCCACACGCATTTTCACTCCTTTCAGTGTCACAAACTTTCCACAGTAGCTGAAATATGTCAGGGATGTTTTTGTCAAATTGCTGAGACCAAGTTCTTCAGCTCCCACTCTGCACTTCTGGGGTGATCAGATCATGATGTTAGAGTCGCAAAAGAGCTTATTAGCAGCTGGTGGAGACACTTTCTGTGTGCTCTAAAAACAAGGAGAACAACAACTCAGCTGGGAAGAGCATATGCAGTAGCCTTTTAATCATTGCTTCAGCGCACCATGTCATCACGCGTAAGCTTTCTCATCAATGAGCCCAGGAATACAAAACCACAGAACTTCTTAAATTTTTCAAACACCTGCATCTTGTGAAACAAATTTATGCTACCAAATTAAAAACAAAACAAAACAAACAAAAACAGAAACAAAACAAAACAAAAAAAAAAAAAAACAAAAAAAAAAAAAAAAAAACAAAAAAAGGAAGAAAGAAAAAAACCTCCAGGATCAAAAGTGTCTCCTTATCAGGAAATGAAGGACAGGAACAAAAATACCCTCCTCCTCCATCTCCTCCTCTTCTTTTCCCACCGCAAACTTGATGATAAGATTCTGTAATCTGACAATCCCCTGCAAAATGATAGCTGGGTGTTTACAAACGGGGCTTTTTGATGCAAGCCTGTGATTAAAAATCCCCCAGGCAGCAGCCATGTGAGGGATGGCCAGGCTCTGCCTTGTCCCTGGTGCTCCCTGTGCCGCCCAGCTTTGTGTCTTGCTTATCTGCCTGGAGCCTCACGAGGGGCACCTGGGGGATGCCAGTGCCAGGTTTGGAGTGTGTTTATCCATCAGTGGCAGGGAAGTGTCCCTGGTCACTAGGCTGGAGTGGTGTCCACAGGCTTGGTGTGGGCTGCTGCTCAGCTGTCTCTCCCCTCTGCTTCCCTGCAGTCACGGGGGTGGATTTGCTTCCTTTCGCAATCAGTCAGACAATAAGGATGTTGCTAAATCCTTTATGGAGCCCAAAGACAGAGCTGTTGGTTGATCCTTGTTTCCTGTGTAGTCATGATTTGTGTGACCACCAAGCTGCCCCTTGACTCCCGAAGTCCCAAGCCCCAATCTCAGTGCCTGCAGTGGGGGATCAGAGCTCGGCGTGGCCAGCAGATGTCTCCCAGGATATTGCTTTGCAGACACCGCTCTCCCAAGTCCCTCTCTTTCCTGAGGCTCCCGAAACTGGGCTTGGTAGGTTTTGAGAAATGTTGTCTCTTTGCCCATTCTCTGCAAGTATTACAGCCCCAAAGACATAGCTTTGTGATGCTGAGGTTTCTTTAAGCCACAGCCTAAATTAAGGAAATGGTTTATAAAGATAAAAACAAGGCAAGGGGAGGCAGCTCCTTTGTGCCTTCAGAACATTTCATGATTACTTACAGCCTTTGAGGAAAGGAAGCGATGTCAGTCATGGGGGCACACAGCATTTTAGATCACACATGATTGGAAAAATCATTAACATTGCTGGGATTCGGCTTCATTTTCTGCGGGAGAATTGGAAGATGGCAGGAAAAAGGGTCTGTTTGCAGGTGCAGGCTGTGTTGACACGAGGCAAATCTGCAAATCAAGCTGTACCTGCCGGGCTGCGTTGGCAGATTTTTCCTTGGCTAGGCTTGGCCAAAGCGTGAGCTCTTCTCGCTTGCTGGCTGTGCATTATACTCTGTATTTAGCAGCAGCAAGTGCAGCAGTGAGGATAAGAGGTTGCTCATGGCACTGAAGGAATTAGTTGTGGAGGTGGAAGGGGAGGCTGGAGCCCCCAGTCTCAGTGATGCTCACTCTGGAGCACAGCATTTTGGCTGGGGTGGGCTTTGCAGCCCACCACAGGTCACAGGGAAAATGCTGGCGCCGTTATCGTTCTGCAGGAGCTCTCCGTTGGCATGAGCCATGTCTTTGAGAATACAATAGTCCATCACCAATCCAATCATCTTTCTGTGACTGAGGGGTTTAGGCAATTATAAAAAAGTGGATGATTTCAATGTTCTATCCCTCTTGTGGAATTATGTTTGGAATTTATCCGGCGAGACAGGGGAAGGGATTTTGTTTATTTTGTTTGATCATTTCTTATCACAGAACTTTGTTTGACTCAAACCACAATGATACAAGCATTCAAACACCTCCTTCAGATGTAATATTGATTTATAAAACAGCAGTGCACAGCTGCTAAGCTTCACTGTTTCATGCAGAAGGTCTTCAATTCCCAACAAATTACTGGCGTTTCTACCTATTTACAAATTAATATTTCCTCTGAACCTTGTGCATTTCTTATTATTCCAGTCTGCTTTCTTCAGTTTCTGCTTAGAAACCTCATGTGAGTGTGCATTATGCACTCATAGGACAGCATTAGAGCATCAGTTAAATTGGAGTTAAATAAAAAAAAAAATCTAGATCAACGTTTCTCCTTAGGCAAGTTATGCACTGAGTGAAATTAAACCACTATATGTACTTGTAGATTGAAGAATCAGAGGTGGAGGATGGGTCAGAAACACTAAGATCAAAGTTTTTCTTCTTTGAAAAAAATCTCTTTGAAAAGTCCCCATGCCACCTATTCTGCTTGTTAATGTTTTGACTGGAAGTGTCTGGCAGTGTCATCATCAGCAGAATATTTTTAAAGACCTTTTTTTTTATTTTTTTGGAGCCAAGTCTAATAGCAAAGCAATAGATCCTTAGCAGCCTCTGTTATATGTCTCTTAAGGGAATATTTTTGTTAATTGCAAATATTTGATTGACAAACATGGGATGCAATTAGTAGGCAGGCACAGTAGGAATGTGCAGTGAACTGGATCTCTGAACCAACAGATCTCAACTCTCTCAGCTTGATCTGAAATAGGCTAGAGTCTTTAAACCATATGTTTCCCTCAAACTTTTTCTTTCCTCTGAAAATTCCTTATTTCCCTCAACTAACCTTCTTTCACTCTCTGTACCAAGGGAGCTAATTCATCCACTATGATCACGTCAAATAAAGACAGAAAATTCTACACAATCTGCAGACTTACGCTGCTTTTTGACCGTGGCAGGAAAAATTAATGTGGACAAGACTATACACCCCAGTTGTGCCTAACAAAAGCCCTAGGTGAAAGAGAATACAATCTAATTTAACTTTAGACATTTTGAGCTTAATGGTCTATTTAAACAACCTGGTGCCATCTGACAACATTTATCAATTATATTTCTTTTTATTTATACAGAGTACTGTCTTTCTGGAAAGGCTATAATTAAAACTTACCTAGATAAATTGTGCTCAGATTCTGTGGCATGAGAAGGAATTCAAAGGATTTCAGTGTTTTTATGTGTTCTTTTTCATTAAAAAAAAAAAAAGGTTGCTCTGAAATCTTTAAAAGGAAATAGATTTTCATAATTAGAATAACCTAATTGCAATAGTTTCCATAATTACAGCTAAGAATTGCCAACAGGAAATGCAGTGTGGTCTTCACAGTGAAATGTTGGCACCCTGGATGTTTTTTTCCTGGGTAAACAATCCCTCTTCTCTCAGGGGTGGGACGCTTGGTCATCCACTTCTTATTGACAGGAAAACTGCCTTAGGGAGTTTCAGCCAGAATTTGTGTTTTCAGGAAATTTCAGCTCGTGCTTTGTGACGTCACCATAATTGCTACAACATGACATCACATGCTGGGCACGGTGGAGGTTGATGGAGAAAGAGCAGCAGGAGCTCTGAGGACTTTCAGGTCCTTCTGTGGACAGGTCTTGGTCCTCACCATAACCTGCTTGTATTCCTGGAAGTGCCAGATCCCTCCCAGATTGGTGGCATGAATAACCTGAGTTTGGATGTACCTGCATCATCGGTCTCCATTGGCACATGCCTCTTTGTCAAGGCACATGGAGGGGCTCATGCAGGTCTGTTCCTTTTGGAAGGGCCCGATCCCTGCTCCTGCTGGGGGCTGCTCATGTGATTAAGGCTGACTCACATATGTGTGGCAGGATCCAGCCTTTAATTTGCAAATCCCAGTAACAGGATGTGTCAATCAGTCACTTCATCGATGAAAGGAGTGCGAGATCCGTAGTGGCTACACGGGGAGGATATAAATACAAGCTGGTTTTCTCAGAAACTTTCCTTGAAGAATTTTGTCCCTAGAAGGGAAAACGTTATTTCACTGCTGAGTCCTGAATGTGAAATTTCAGATCTGTTGTAAGAAGCCCCACAGAACTAACAAAAAAAATTAATTTCCATCTGTGACGTTTCATACAGTTTATTTGTAGTCCTGTTACTGAAGCAATATTTGACAGGGGCACTTTAAAATACTCTTTCCAGTAGATTAATAGTGTTTTTCCATAAGGGCAGTTAATGGAGGTTCTGTGCAAACCCATGGTAATTTAGACCAGGCTTCATGATGAGCCTCTTTGGTGTGGCAGGGTTATTTTAAATGCTGCTCCAGGTGCCTGCTTGGACTTGTCAAGCTTGCCCTTAGTGAGGACCAGTCCCCCACAGATAATTCCTTTTTCACAGTGGAGCCGTTGTTGTGTCTTTCTGTTTAAGTGCTTGACAGAAAATGTCCACAGTTAGACTGTGCATAATGTACACTGTCAATTTGTAAGATCCTTCTCCGCAACTGTGCTGAAAGAGGGACTGTGCCACAGGTTTTCTCCTCCTTCCAGCTCCACAATTTAAATGTTACTGTTTTGTCATGTTAATGTAATTCACTTAAAATATTTAAATTGTCCTTAATTAATTGAGGAAGGAGATTATCATGGTGGTGGACTTGTAGGCAGTGTGTGGAGCAGAGCTGCCGGGGTTTTGGTGAATACAGGTGATGGATGGTGTTGATGTGAGCGGCTGCAGTTGCACAGTGTGCGTATACACAAATTACACTGCCATGTGTGTTCCTCCCTGTTAGCAAAGCCTTTTGTTTATATATACCCAGCTATACATTTACACATTATGTAAATAAACACACATATGCCCATGCAATTTAATTGAATATATGGCTATGGGTTAAGAGGCATGTTACTCTGATGAAAAACATCTTATGGTACAGAGTAAAAATATTTCCGACATGCTTTTGAGCCTCCTGTAGAATTTAAGAAGGAACTGCAGAGATTTCTTTAAAGCAATGGTTCTAGGCATTGAATAGGAAGGCCTGGTATTCTTCCAAAACCTCCAAGTTGTTGAGTGGCATTCTCAGAAACCCACTGAGTTCCATTTTCATTCAACTCCCTTTATTTTTATTCAGTCATAGGATTTCCCATCGATCCTTGGTATAATGCAAAATTACTCTGTGAGTTTTGTTTCAAATTAGGTTCATACTTCTAAGGCAATGGGCAAGAAATTAGGCATGTAGATCAGTCTTTCCAACCACAAATCCCCCAAAAACTGACACGGGTATCTCAGAGTGTAATAAAGAGTTGCCATTCAGTCATTCTTGGGGGTGCAACATGGCCTTTGATGTGCTGAGAGGGGCACAGAATGATGGGTTTGTGGTGCCTCTCACCCACTCACCCACACTGGTGGTGCCACTGGAGGGGCCCATGGAGGTGGTCTCCACTGGGAAAATGCTGTGAGGAGCTGCAGATGGTGAACCCCCTGGGAGGGACCTGTTGCTGGACTTTCTCCGTGGGGTTGTGTTGCATCTTCTCCCTTTGGGCATGGATGCTGGGACAGCAGTACCTGTTCCTCTCAGCTCAGGGCACCACAGGCCACACCACAGGTGACACATCTGGCTCTAGCAGAGCCCAGAACCGTGTGTCTGCCTCACAGAGAAACCTCTGCTTTTGCTTTTTGTTTGTTGTTTTTTTCTCTCTATCTCCGGCGCAGCCGGGGCGCCTCTTCTCCAGCTGTTCTGTGACACTGCGCAGCCATCAAACGCTGGAAGCCCGGATCAGAGAGCAGCAGTGACAGATTCCCTGGTGCAGGCAGGCCAGGTCCCAAATCTATTGTTCATACCAGAAAGCTCAGCAGAGTGACTTGACAGGTTTTTAAAGCACTGGAGAACTTCACCAGTAAGTTTTCTTCCTTTCCTGCCCCTTTCCCTCGCTCTGCCTGAAGCCAGGGGCTGAGCATGTGCCATTTTGGCAATTAGCAAAAAGGGGGATATTGCTGGTTCTGAGCACAGGTACACAGGGATAATCAGGTGTGTGGGAATCAGCAATCCCTCTGCATGCAGGGGCCATCACTGGGCTGCTTTGTACTATTGAATTCAGACACCGTGTTCTGAGTGTCTTTGTTATCGTTGCCTGATAAATAAACAGCCTTAAAATTACAGAACTTATTATGGTAATTGAGTGAAGAAAATGAAATGCAAACCATGCCTCACTATCTATTACATTGCCACTGCTAAAGTTGCCTAAACCTGTGCTACTCAAATGATATTGTAATATTAGCCTTCTTTCTTTTTTCACAATGATTGTTTTCTGTCCATCTCAAGCTGGATGTCAGTTCATTTAGATTTACATCAAGTAGTAAATTAAAATAATCACTCAGCAAACACTCTCAGCTCAGTTTTCTCTTTCAGTCAGGAGTTGCAAGAGATGCTTGAAGCATTCAAGCAGAAAATATTGCTGTCTAGATATTTGTCCTCTGGGTGATAAAGGAGGCATTGTCTTGGGACCCACTCAGGCCTCGGAGCTGATAGTAGCTGTGCATCACAGCTGTGAAGTGTGCTTTGTTATGTGTCTGAGGATTAGGGTTCAGGACCTTGTTTTTCTTGAAATACCAGACTGATCAGAGCTGCATATGTTCGGGGGAAAGCAGAGGTCGATGGTTCTCTGTCCACATTTTTACTAGATTATTTTTGGACAGAACTCTGGGAGAATACCCTGCAGCTTAAACCATCCCAAGAGTTTTTCATATTCTGCATTATAACCATCATGGAAAAAAGGCTGTAGTTTATCTATCTGCATTTGAAACAAAAGGCTACAGCATCACAGACACGCTGGGCTTTGGACCCACGCTGGAGCAGGCTGAATTTTCCTCTTTTGTGCTCCATTTACAGTACAGCTGCCCATTTAGAAGCACAAATGCACCTTGATATAATAACCAAATCCAAAGAATGTCTGGCCTCAAGGGTAGCACAGACCAACAGTTAATCTTAAGGCAGGGGTAGTGTACAGAGCAAGGGTGTGGGGGGGACAGAAAAAGGCTGTTCTGTGTTTCTTAGCTGTCTGTTCCAGAAAAAAAAAAAAAAAAAAAAAAAAAAAGAAGTGGATTTCTATCCACATTTTTTTGCTATTAAAAAAAATTAACCTGCATTTTTTTCCCCACCCCAGCCACAAAACAAACCAACCAAACCCCCCCAAACCAAAGCAGTGTTTATTTTGGCAAAGGTGGTATGGACCAAAGTACTCGTAGTGAAGATGCTGTGGTGAGTTAAGACAATACTTCCACCACAGTCCTGAGTAAAGTCTGCAGGACCTGGACACGATCTGCTCATCCTCCTCTTTGTGGCAGCACAATGTGGGAGTTTGTGGAACTGAGGCTTTGGGGCCAGACTCTTGTCTTTTTGGTGATACCACAGGATCTAACTGGATTTTACTGATAAACAGAGGGCTGTCTGTGTTTCTTTTGTTGCAAGTCAGTGTGCACATACACATTGTAGATTCAGCTTTCAGTGTCAGTCTGAATCTCTCTCTCCCAGAATGGGGCTCTGATCAATAGGCAGAATATTGCCTTTGAAACTGTCAGTGTTAATCATAGAACCCCACTGATGGGATGGGAGGGAGAACAGCATATGCCCACATGCAGGATAATGCCTGGGGGTTGCTTGGAAACATGTCAGTGGGCACAACTTTTAACCCCATCAAGCTTCTGCACAAATTCTGAGGGTCACCCATACATCTTTACTTTTAAAATGGAGCCTTTCCATCCACTATTCTTCCATGGAGCCCCATCCCTGCCCAGCACTGGGCCTGCACCTCCCTATCATGGCTCTTCAGGTCAGTCGGATGGCTCAGGTACTCCCCTCTCCATGGAAAGCTGAGCTTGGAGCTGTGTTCCACGGCACTCAGAAGGCAGTTTGGGACATTAGTTTGAACTTAGGGGGTTTAATGAATGACACGAGGTTACTGTCGTGACAGGGGACCAGCCTGGGCCGAGCAGTCACCAAACAGCTCCTGAACATGTTTGTGTCATTCCAATCTTTTTGTGGATGCCATTGCCATTCAGAGGACGCTTTTGGCAATTTTCAGTTTTGGTGGGCGTGGCAAGAACAATCTAGAAGTACTTTTTTCTGCCTAGACAAACCAGTTCCCAAGGCACAAAAAGGAGCAATTGGAGCAGGACATGGAATGAGGAGCCTTGGTCAGAGATGGACCTTTGTAATCGTTATTGGAATGAAGCTCCAGGCTGCCAATTTAGTTCCCCATTTGTGTTCTCCTCCTCTGGACACTGGTGCTGCTGGACACTGCTGCCCTGTGCTCCTTTCCTGAGGATTTCTCCTCAGCATGTGCATGGACCAGGGCTGTGCCACGTGGAATGAGGGAAGTGATTCCTTGTCACTTTGTCTGTGGCCTGGCAGAACTGATTTGCTGCAGTTGTGCCTGTAGAGAGCTGCCATCATGTGAAGGCATTTGTCATTGGAGATATGCTGATAGCAAACCTTCAAAAAAAATCGTGGGCTAGCAGTCAACGTGCCCTTTGTTTATAAGGAGTCTTTTATATTTCCTTCACTTCTGCTTCCTCCTTTCTTAGGAAATGACCATGGGGCATTGACCTCTTCTTTTGTGCTCTTAGAAATCCTCCCTGTCTGTTTTGTCTTTTTTTTTTTCTCTCACTAGTTTTTTTTAAATGCAATTTGGTTTTCTTTTTCCATGCTTTGAAAAGGTTTGTTTTACCCTTCCTCACTCATGCTAGCCCTGCCATCCATCAGTCCTCTTTTTACCTCAAGTTGTTGCTACTGATGGGGTTCCTTTATTACTACACCTTTCATGTGTTTTCCCCCATCTTTCCTAAACTTTCTTGTTTGTCTGTCTTATATTTATCTTCTTCCTATATCCTGGTAAAACGTATTTGAGGTGCCACTTACTTTCCTCTCTAATCCCTTTCCCACCACATCCTCTCATGACTTTGGGGGATTTCTAGCTGAAAATATAAATCATGCTCCTCTTCCAAAGCTGGACAAAAGAAAGGGAAGTTCTCTTGTTGATTACCTTAAAAAAAAAAAAAAAAAAAAAAAAAAAGAAAAAAGGCAATTTCTTGAATGAAGAAAAAAGAGATCCTGCTGGGGTAAAAAAGCAGCTCCTGGTACGAACTAACACCAGGGAGGCAGAGACGTGAAACCTTCCCCTTCTGGTACCTGTTTCCTCTGCTCATGTGGAGGAGACAGAGGGTCCAGGACATTTCAGAGTGAAAACTGTCTGGTACTTCATACCAGATATTGCATTATCTTCAAGGGTTTATATCAGCTGAAAATCAAGCCTCAGATTGATTTTGACCTGATTTGAGTTTTTATGGGAAGAAGTGTTTGCACAGGCCTATCATGATGCTTACTGAATTACTTGAAGCACACATTGTTTTCTAGATATCTCAATACCAGTAAGAATGTGGAATAGCTGAAATTATCAAAATATTGACATAAAACCCTACACAAAGTGTGGCACCGTTGTTTGTGAGTGGCGTGGCTTGGGTTTTTCTGCTGCTGTCACCAACCACTACCATCAGAGCCCTGCATGAAACCAGGCACAGGAAGGGGGAATTCCCCTAGTTCTTTTCAATTTAAAAAAAAAAAAAAAAAAACGGCAAACAAAAAAGGAGAGCTAATTTCCTGACTGCAGGAAAAGAACTGCTGGGGTAGAAGGTTACCAAGGCCTCTGGCTCCTTGTGTGAAGCTGAAGAGAAATATTCAGAGAGTTCAAACACAAGTAGGAGATCTCTGAGTACAGGAAACAGCAACACAGTGTGGGGTGAGAGAATTCAGCAGAGAGCAGGAGGACATTACCTTACCCCATGTGCATCCAGGCCTGGCAGGAGAGAGATCCCACAAATCCTTATGGTTATAAGCTTTTGCTAATTTGAGAAGTGTCAGGAATGGCAGTGTGATTTTCCCCTCAGCTGTCAGGATCTCGGGGTGTGTATCTGATTAGATGGCACCTTCCACGAACGTGAGCGGTCTGTGACAAAGTCTCTGTGCAGAGCCTGGCAGAATGGCATCACTTTGGTATAAATAAAGGATCTTTATTTGATTTATTTGATACCTAGCATCTTTGTTAGGTAACAAAGTCTGTGTTGTGGCTGCTACTGTGGGACATGAAGAACTGCACCTGTTCTCTGGTGTAGCAGTTGTGAATTGACATCAGGATAATAAATGCACCCATCCCTGGTGCCTTCCTGCTGGAGATCCACAAGGATCTCTGATGTACTTCTAGTTCAGTCTTAGGAAATACTGGAAGTATGCAAGCTGTAGGGAATACCAGGTGCCTTGCACTTGAAGGCTTCCTCCCTCTAATAACACAAATGTTACCTTGGTGTTCTCCTTAACAGTAGGCCCTCACAGTTCCCTTTTGCATGGGAAGTCAGGCAGTTTCTGAGCAGCGCCTGCATATTCCATGCTAAAAGAGCAGCTGAAAAGGCAGCCTTGGCTGCAGCTGCTACCTGGAAATCTGGAGGCCGTTGTTTTCCTTATTTCATCTGTTGCTAGTCAGCTGGAAAGCACAGTGACCTATGAGTAATGTGGTCATCCCCAACTCATGCTGATAAAACCTTTACACTGCTGCCTTTTGGCGTCTCCTTCTCTATCTCTCTGAGATGTTCTGATCCAATCTTGACTTCCTTTGAGGTAAGGCATTCTGTCTTAATGCCCTAACCCCCTTGGAGAGTCAGAGAGAAATGATTTTGAGATGTTTTTTTGTTGTGTTTTTGCCTGATCAACTTGTCTGCAGGGCTTTTATACCAGAAAGGATGTGACTCTATGGCCATAACCCTGGAGCCCTTTAGGACACTGCTCCTCTCAATTAGTGGCTGCTGCTGAAGACAGAGCAGAGGAATTTCCAAATCCCAGGATATCAGTTTGGCCCTATGGGCAGCAAACCACCAGGTGTAGCCCCCTAAAGTTGGGAGGTAGCAAATCTCAATCAGTCTTTGGTTTCTCCACCTTTTGGGCAGCACTGGGCAGTCACGTGGCCTGTCTGTAATTCTTGTTTCCATCACTAGTAATTTTTTCTTGTTTACTCCTTACAGATCAGCATGCTGGATTTTATGGAGCATTTCTGGAGCTGAGGGACAACTGTCTGGGAATTTCCAGGTGATTGCCATTTTTTCTGCTTCTTTTATGAGCTGCTCTGGATGTTGTGACCTTCTCCTTGATCTCAGGCTACAGATCTCTCTCCTAATCCTCTCAATTGGCCACCTCATGATTAGATTGTTTTCTTGAATTGCATCTTTGAATGCAAAGTGAAGGATGTTCTGGGTCCCACCAGGAGAGTTTGAGCAGGAACCTACAGACTCCCAAGTCTTACCTGAGGGGATTTTGCTTGCACTTCCTAAAGATATAAATGGTTGAACACTTGCTGGTTTAAAGAACTGTTTCTGTCTGTGTGATCCTGCCTTACCTGTGCTTAGTGTTGGAACTCAACTTTCTTGTCCTGACAGAAAAACTGTCACTTTCTGACTGCACATTCTCCACCTATTTTTCACCTTTTTAAAGGGATGAGATTTGCCATGGATTTTTGTGGTTGGTTCTAGACTGTTTCGTATTTACATAATCTTAATTTCTTTGAGAGACTTCATATTGAAGTGAGGCAGTGTTACAATGGGGACCTACAAAAGAGCACTGGGTGTGATGGTCTGAGGGCCACCACACAATGGGCACACCAAGCCCCAGCCCTGGCAGCAGCAGCTTTGTGCCCTGCCTGACAAGGTTGTTCAAGACCCAGAGAAAAGCAGAGTGTTTTTCAGGCTGGCACTGGTCCATCCTTGGTATGATAATGTGGGTATTGTGAGTTCCTTGGGGCAGGGACTGTGGTTTTCCATATGTCTTGAGTTGCTCCAAGATTGTGGCTGGCATTCTGTGAACCAAAGCTAATAAATCAAAGCCAGTTTTTTCTCATGCGCTCCAAAACCTACTCCATTTTGGAATGTGAAAACCACGTACAGCTCACTGCAGGCTTTGTCAAATTATTCCTCCCCTTCACACTTGGACTCTTCTTCATTTTCCACACACTTAATACTCACCCAGCTCCTTTCTGTAACTGGCAGCTGATCCAATTACACACTAGAGGTAGAAATACTGAAGTCTTACAGTTCAAATGTGGAATGATATGCATAGTCACTTTGTCACTCAAATCCTTTAAAAAAAAAAAAAAAAAGGAAAGGAAAGAAAACTCAGACTGGCTGGCCATAATTAAGTGCAGAAAATAGAGCACACAGTTAATATGCCCCTGGTTTGCCAAGACTGGGATGTCACAAGTACCAATCAGGAAGCCAAAGCCATGTGGCTTCCCAGATAAAAATGCTGGCTTTTTTACTTCTGGGGCTACAGTTCAAATCCAGCTTAAGGTTCTAAATGAGATGAGACCCTTAACCTATGCCAAAACTGGGGATCCCTCCAGGTCACAGCTGAGGTTATTGGCAGGTCACTGTGATTAAGTCTGTCTTCTGTTGCCTTCAGCACACTGAATGGCATAAATAAAGGGATTGAGGTCCAAGCCCTGCCACAATACCAAGAAGCCTGAAGTATTAGAGATGATAATGAAGGCCTGGCAATAATGACCAACTTTGAGTTAAAGTTAGAATGAACCTAACAGGTACCCCTTGCTCAGCCTGTTGCCACTGGACTGCTGTGTGTGTTTTATGCCTGCTTCCAGAATTGCATTTTTGGAGAATTCTGGTTCAGATTCTCAGCTGGATTTGCGTTCAGACAGCATTTTGCATTCAGCTTGTAAAACTGCAAAGCAGTACCAAAAATATAGGAACCTTCAAAGTCTCCAAGCTCTTCCAGCTCCCACCAGAGAGCCAGAGATGAGAATCCCACATGATAAAAAACAAGCAATAATTAAAAATCCCTATTTTGCCCAAAGAATCCCTTTGTTCAAGGTATGTAAATGTCTTTGCCTGCTTATAAGTTATTTCATTTCTGATAGTTCCTTAGCTCAGTAATGTGAGCTTGGGAATAGAGGAGTCTGAAAGGAGTGTTTCTCTGAAACAAAACACCTGTCTTTCAGTCAAGGCTAAATTGACAAGCAACAATTTAGTTGTCTAAACTCAGAGCTTTCAGGATTTCAGACTACATAAATGTCAAGATGCCTAGGTAGGGCTCAAAGGTGAGCGACAATGTAGGCAAATATACATTGGAACTTCAATTATCCAACCCCTGATCACTCTCAGTTACCTGAAGTTTAAACATGTCTGCTTTCACTCTAGTTTCTACATTTTTCTGTAAAAACCCTTTGTACTGAGTCACCTGTCTTTGCCCAGCAGAGTTTGTAAAGTTTTAAGAGCTCGTCTCCTGGGGAGCTTAGTGTGTCTGCCAGATCACAACCCCTCTCTGATGGAGCCTGTAATTATTCCTTCATGTTACCTGCTGCATTTGGATAGAAGTATTAAAATCAATAAATTATTGTTTTCAGCTTTGCTGTCCCAGCCACATTTCCCTTTTCCATAGGCTTGGTGTCACTGAGGCACCTTCCTCCTGACAAAGAGTGCACCTGCATGGAAATGCATTGAAACCTGATTTGAAATTCTTTAATGATTCCCTGAAGGGAGATTGTGTCCTCTGATGAGCAGCCAGAGGATGGCATGGACTTTGCTACTTACCAATAGTCACCATTATTATACCAAATTCTTCCCTTCATTGCTCTTCTATAAAATCTTTGGCATTGACTGACATCCAAGAGCCAAATATGCCTTGGTTTCCACGGTTTAGAAGGTTATAAAGCTGCTGAGATCCCAGTCAAGACCCTCTGAGAAATTTTGCTTTACATTTTCCTGACTTCAACACTTTTTCTCAATACATTCCAGTTACTTTTGAGGGGTTTGCTGTCATTTGAGAGGTAGCAGTTTACATTGTCAGGTCCCTACACCAGCTACAGAATTGAAAGTTTCGAGCTGGCAGGAAAGTATGTGAGACCTTCTCCCCTCCTTTGGCATCTTTATGTTTTCCAGCCTCATTTTCCCCCCATTCTTGCCTTACACTTTCCACTTTTAGTTTCTCCCTAACATCAGTGCTCCCTAACATCATCTGTTCTCTCTGAGGGGTGAAGGGAGTCCATTTCCTTTTCTCCTTGCTTTCCAGCAAGCATTTTCCTCTTTATCCTTCAGGGGAGGCACCTAAACCAGAGTAAGGAGAGATTTTTGTTTCACCCCCCAAAGAGAATATGAATAGGCCAGTGTGCTGGGCAGAGCCTTCTGGGGAATGAATGCACTAATCTGGGCTAGGGTCCCTTTCCAGAGACACATTCCATGGTGGCACTGGGGAATGAAAGCTGTTGTGCAAGTGCTGCCTTCTCTGCAGTGCAGGATTTTGGGGTAGGATGAGCCCCCTGAACAATAAACCAGACCCCTAAGGAAGAAAAAGGGGATTTCAGGCCAGGTCAGGCAATGTCTGCCTTCCCTTTAGCTGAAGGCAAAGAGCTTGATCCCAGCAGAACAAATGGCATAAGACATGGAGGATCCAGCATTGCACAGGGAAGGAAAATCCTGTTCTCCACTGAAAGCAGAGTTGCACAACTGAACCAAAAGGCAAAATGCAATCCAGTCATCTGTTGCTTTGGGAATGGGAAGAAAACAAAATTAAATGGGGATATTAAATTGTAAGTTTTGTGGGTAAAGAGAAATCTCATTTGCCTGGCAGCAAACTAATATTGCCAAGAAAATACAGCAACACAAGAGGAGAGAGTGCCCATTTCAATGTTTAGGAAGTTCTGGTGTTATAGGTGTTTCATGGCCATCAAAAATTGAAATAAATTAAAGTTCCACTTTAATTGAATTACACAATGACATCAATTTAAACATTAGTAAACAGATGCAATTCTGTGCAATGCTTTAAATTGTGTTCTCTCACATATGCATTTAATTTAAATTTATTGAGATGGTTATTTATGTTAATAAAATAATTAAAAGCAGTTATTTAAGACTAACTATGAAGTAGCTGTGTAACTACCTATATTAATAAGACAGTTAGTTAAGGGATAATGTCTATTGCTTTATGGTGTAATTGCAATAAACAGCTGCTGAGTTTGATTAAGAGCTGAAGTGGAGCTAAAGTGTTTGAGCAATCTCAGAAGCTATTTGTTGTAAGTGTACTACAAAGCAATAGCAATTATTCCTATTATACAAAAAGCCATACCATAAACATTAAAATATAGCACATGAGATGTTTTTTTCTTGGGTTGTTCCAGCATCTCCATGGGAATGGTGGGGCTGGAGAAGGAAAGCTGGGCTTTAGTGGAGAAGAGGCTTGGGAGGAGCAATAATTTTGTCAAACAATTTTGCTCATACCCAGGTTCACCCCTGTGTGAGAAAACCAGGGAGGGCACAGTCTATGCTTGTGAGCTGTGCTTTTTCAGGAGTGCCATAATTTGAAAGTCTCTGGCCAAATCCCTTTCCAGTTTATAAAAAAATTTCAACCATGGCTCCAAGTCTGACTTAGGAATTTCTTCAGCTTTTTGTTGGAGTATAAACAGGAGAGTTGAGCACAAAGGAAAACCCCTTCTGTAACTTTGACCATGAAATGGCCACTGCCACTCCATAACTCCATCACTGACACATGGAGCACCCAGTTCCCAGGAATATCCTGCTTTATGGCACTGACACATACCTAAACTACAGACCATTAATTTCAGTGGGATCAAGGAAGCAAATATTGCCGTTGTTATTTACAAACTCCATATTTTTCTGCTTCTGGATTTGTACATAAGACATTTGCCCTCAACATTTCTGCTGTGTTAGTGTCCCACAAATTTTATAGCAAGTCAGGAAAAGAGGGGCTTAATTACTTAGAAGTAATCTTTTATTTCGCCTTTAATTTGAGAGCACCTTTGAATGGTGAACTCTGAGGCTTTGATTGAAGCACAAATGGATAGGGCAATCCTCAACCTTCTGCTGCTCCTCATTCCTTTACCTCTCTCAGAGACTGGCAGGGCTGTGAAACACTGCCAAGCAAAATACAACCGACAGTGATCTTGAATATTTAGGGCTTTGTAATAAACTGGACAAGGCCTAGAACAAGAGTCTGTGGGGCTGGGGGTAAAAATGTGTCCTGGGTGTCCCACTTCAGGCCCTGAGTTCCTTTTGACATTGTTGGGAATCATTCAGGGAAGTTCTCACTTTCAGTCAAACCCAAACACCCCTGGGGAAGATGGTTGGATCCATCCCTGCTGTAAACCAAACTCAGAGACTATCCCAGTCCATGTGATCAAAACCCACCGGCCCATTTGCATCAGGGCTAAAGGGTTTTCGCATACAGATGTTAAAAGTACAAAAGAGAAGAAAAGAAAGGTGTCAGCAGCACAGTTACACTGGTTTCCTCCTGTTGCACAGCCTATCCTGGAAGAGATAAGGTATCTCTGACCTACTAGTTGTGCGTGAGAGTTTAAAAAAAGCTGACAGGAAGAGTCGGCTTGCAAAGTCCAATGCACAACAATTAATCCAAGTGCCAGCTCGCTGCTAATCTCGTGTGGAATGGTTTTGCTCCTGGTTTATTGAGGAGGCACAGGTGTCTGGGCATTGAGGGGTTGTGTGTGCATTGCAGGCAGGCTGGGCAGAGTCACTGCTGGCAGAGCACCGCTGCCACCAGGATCTTCCCAAATAACACCTGGCGGGGCCTGGGATGAGCACGGGACCCACTCGGCTCCAGCAGCTCCTTCCTCCGGAGAAGCTTAGGCAATGGCAGAAAAGCCCACCCAGTGTACTTGCCTTGTTAAGCTGCTGGGGCTTGCAGGCCTTCGTAACTCTGCCCTGGGGAAAAACTGTGTAACAATGGATAAAAGACTTGGGCCTCCCAGCTTAGTTACAATGGATTCTCTTCACTCATCCTCTTAGTGAGAAATCCAGTTGAATGCTTTTTGAAATCTTTCAAATATTAAAAATAAAATAAATCTTCTTATTCTGTTTCCCGGCAAGATTCTTGACTGCAGTGCCATGTTGTCACACACTTCAGGTCTTTTAAAATGTCGAAAGGACCCCCTTCAGTGATGTGGCTGTAGCCAGGTATGCAGAGAAAAGGTTATTCAATGCTTTGTGTGCCTTCAGAAAGTTAAAGGGAAAAAACCCAATGAGCCCTGAGGGGGGGAAGATGCAGTGGGTATTAAAATAATTGGGTGTCAGGCTGCAGAAGGCTCATTGCTACTACCTGGCTTGGTTGGGATCTGCTTTGGAAAATAGCTGGTTTGTGTTTATTTGTTTCAGCCAGAGAGAGGGAACTATTGCTGCTTCACCTGGGCACAGGAATCACTGCACTTTGTTGCTCTGAGCAGTTACTGCAGAAAACACTTGTCAAATCTGTTGTGAAAAGAGCCAAACACTCTTTTGAGGTGCCTGAAAAATTGGTTTGCCTTCCACTTCCTTCTCTCCTGAAGTGTTACCTGCTCCCTTCCCTTAGTGCCAATGTCAGCCTAGAAATGCGCCACTCCCTCTCGGCATGGGCTTCCAGCCCAGAGGGGATGTGATATTCACTAACGCTGAGGTCACTTAAAACCTGGAAGAGTTGGGAAAATGAAAGCTGTCCATGTGGGCCATCATCAAGGGAACCATCAAGTGACTCTGCTACTTGTGATCTTAGAAGTCAGGTTTGCTTGCACAGAAATCTTTGCCCACGCACATTGTTGTCATCCCTCTCTAAAGACAATTTCTTCATGAGAAGCTCTTGCAGACAGTAGAGGTTTGTTCTCTCTGCCTTGCCTCTCTTGCTGTCTCCTTCCCCTCACAAGAAGTGGTTGAATATTCAGCATCCCCTGATTTTAAACTCTCTCTTTATAGTCTTTGGCAGTCATTTCTGAGATCATGCTGGTGTGTTCCTCTACCACTTTGAGTTAGAGCACATGGGAACCTGATTCTCTTAAAGGGAGGGATTTCTTGCTAAAGTTTATGTTTAGAGTCATGTAAAAAACATCCACTTGCTTGTTAGGTATTGGTTGGGGTTATTTTTAGTTTGGGGTTTGGGTTTTTTTGACATCTTGCTATCTCTGGATTTAGAATTGGTTCATTAGTTAAGGGAACAAACAGCCACATTTCCTATTATTCATATTATTATAGTGTATTCCAAGCCCTGTATATCCTGAAGCTTGTTAAATAATTCTCTATCCTTTAAGAAATTCCCATTAATCTCTGACCAAGAAGAGCAATAATAAGTTAGTCAGTCATCGTATATAAAAATCTGAATCATTTTTACATGTATCTTTAATGGCTTCCTTTAATTATGTGTCTTCATAAAAATGCTACCCCTCTCAAACAAAGCATCCTTTTATTCTTCAATAGGATCTAATTTCTGAAACAATGGAAATTAAGGCACTGATGCTTTATTTGGGCAAATGAACAGAAAAAACCACTCACACAGCTCTAGCAGAAAGTACAGGAATCGTGTTCTATTACGTTGTCAGCTACCTTGATATTATTAGGAATATTTTCCAAGTCAGCCCAGTGGACTGCTGTGATCAATGGTACACTGACAGCGAAGTGGACTGGGATGGGATTTTGGCAGTAGCCCAAGGGAAGGTGAGATGCCTTCTATCCTGCTCCCGGCCTTGCTGCACATGTCCTTGGCTCGGGTTCCGTGGTGGTTCTGTGGTCACCAAGGGCAGGAACCCCCTTGCCATTGCCCCGCTCCGCGGAGTGTGGTGATTCCATGCACTCAGCAGCACCGAGGGGCATTTTTAGGGTTGGGGAAAGTTGCAGCCTCCTCGTTCTCTGATAAAATGCAGATCTTCAAGTGGGCAAAAACCTTCCCAGCAGGGCCAGGCGGGTGGGCAGGCCCAGCCCTTTCAGGGGCAACTCAGGCTGCTGGGGGATTAACGTGGCTGGGAAGCCACAGCCACGATCCTTACGTCACCTGCTCCTTTTTCCTTGTTCTTTGTTAATCTAAGTATGAGTTTTCCACCTTAAACCCACAATAAAAGGTAACATTCACTGCCCTGCCACCAGAGCTGTGCTGGACAATGTTTTCAAACCTCATTCAAAAGACGTCTCCTCTGTTCATCCGTCTTCCTCTGAAGGCACCAGAGGCTCTGAGTAGGGGATAAAAAGGTCAAATGTAAAACAGAGGCTGTCTCTAACCCTTCATGGCCTCTTTAAACCCCTCCATAGTCTATAGGCTGAGAACACTGAAAAAGGAAGGATGATACTGAAGCCTCTTCCTCCCCTGTTTTATTTCAGGTCAGGTAACCTTGCTCACTCTTGTGGAAAGCCTGAGGAGCTCCAGGAGGGATTTAAAGAAGAGATCTTCCTCTCCTGTTCAGGTGAATAGTCATGAATTAGACTCTTGGGAGACTAAAGTGGTATAAATATGTGAGGAAATATTTTGATTACATGTAGTGTTAAAAAATGCTAAAAATACTTCCACTACAGTTAGTGTTGAATTTTTATGTATTGACTTATCTTAATTTATGCCATTTTTTCTCCCTTCCCTGGGAAGTGAAGACTATCAACAGATAAGGGAGAGAAATTTGTGGTTTTGTATGCAGTATGAGTCCAATACTTGGCCAAGACCCAGATCTATTGTGGCAAGAAAGTAATAGCTGAACTAACTAGGGACTCAGACTCTCTGGCCAGCATCCAAGAAACATTAAAAAATGTAGTACTTCACATAACAAGTAGGAAGATGCATGCAAATGTTGATGTCTTATTGAAAACTGTTAGGTTATTAATATGTTGGGTTTATAGATGTGCATTTGGATTTTAAAACCTGCTGCCAAAGTTCATGCCCTGAAATTACCTGCTGAACTCCATGTCTGAAATAATATTTAAAGCAGTGTCACATTGGTGAGGTAGTTGTGGAGAAAATGACACATCTGGATCCCTGGAGTGTTTCTCTTGGGAGCACTGAGACAGTGGCAGGGGTCCAGTTCAGCTCTCAGAACAGTTTCTAAGCATTGGTCCCATTTTTTTCCTTCACTGTGTCTTCCTCCCAAGCATGTGTTGACCTCATCACAGGGTAGGAGGGTTCACTTTCTGTTGGTTCATGTGAAAGGTGTGGGTCAAGAGCTTTGTGTGGTGCCCAGGGATCTCTTGAAGCCTTTTAGAAAGGAGATCCCAAGATCATTAGGGGTTGACAAGTAGAGGATTTAGGATGACTTTGATGCCAAAGAAGTATGAAACTGAACTGTGTCAGTTTCCTGGTATCAGGAATGGTATCCTGGTGGGCGCAGGATACAGCTCATATTATCACACCTGTGCTTTTTGGGAAAGTGTTGAGTTTTTCCTGTAGGTCTGGTTTGTCATCCAGCCCTGGTAGGATATAAAAGGTGATTTAGCTCAGGTCTTGCAGACAGTCCCCTGAGCAAAGTGTCTGTGACTCCACAAAGCTGCTGCCTGGGAGGAAAGGTGAGGAGAGATGCTGGAGCCTCTGTTCCAGGTGAATTCTGTGTGTATGCAGTTGCCATCCTGCTCTGTGGTAATGTCATATAGCTCATAATGCCACCCCAAATGGTTTATTGCCATTGCCAAAAGTGTCCTTGCCAACGTCCACGTAGATCCCAACATTGCTAAGGGTCTTTTGTGGCACACCCAGCAAGTTACTCGCTGTAGTTGTGGCCACAAGAGTGCAAGGAAGCGCATGGAAACAAAGAGGCTGGAGAAGCAGAGAGCTCATGTGGGATAGCTCATGTGGCACTGCTGTCCTGTGAGGCACAACAGGAAGCTGAAATGATAATTTCTTTCTACTACAGCAATAAGCAAACAGTTTCAGTGATTGCACTTTATTCACAACCATAACTGTCATCACTGACATTCACTGGAGGTGTCAAATCCCAGGGTTTTATGCTTTTGCAGTACTATTTTATCTCTTTCCTTCTAGAATTATTACTTTTTTAGTAGGGAATAGCTTAATGTTAGGGCTAAGAGGTGAATGGTAGGACTTGGTTTCAGATTTTTTTTTTTTTTTACCTGACCTTCCTTACTCCCTATTCCCCTCTCATCCCTGCTCAGAGCTTTGTTTGAGCTGGAGAACCAGTTTGATGGTTGTTGTTGTACCAAGTGAGCTTGCTCCTACAGTGTTTTGTTGTTTTGTTTTTTTTTCCTAATCTCTCAACCCTTAATTGTTGCATGCAAATTGTTTAATAAATAATGTTGGACAGAACAAAAAAAGAATAGATATTAATTAAGAAAAGGATTTAGGCTGACTCAGTCTCATACATGAGACAAAAGGTTAAGTAAATGCCAAGGCTGCTATGCCTCTTCAAACAATGAATATTAGTTTTAGAATCATTAATGTCTGCTTAGAAAACAGAGTCATGCTGGAGTCTTGTATGCCAAAATAACCAAGGCCAGGGCTGTTTCTTTTCAATCTGAAGCTAAATTATTCTCCAATAGAGGGCTAAATGTATGCAATTAACAGTGCTAGGTAGGACAACAGGGAATGGCACTTCTAATATGTAGCCAAATTGAGATCAAGTTTTTCTTTAAATCCGGTAACTTAGACATTTAATATGCACAACCAAGCTCTGCAAGAGAATTAGTGAAAAGAAGCAGATAATTAACTCCTTCCCTGCTTGTCAGTGGCGACAAAATTATTAGCTCACTGTTCACTCACTCC
>NC_071573.1:36889111-36924111 GCF_024509145.1 Vidua macroura | reverse complement strand
AAGAACATAACCCAAAGCCTTGTAATAATATTGAAGTTGCATCAAGAATCTTTTAAGTCCCTGGATTGCTCTTCCGGGCCTAAACCATATATCTATTTGCTCTGCAGTGCCATGCTTTATCACCTTCTTGACATCCCTATTAAAATATTTGCTGTCATTCCCTATTTCTAACACATCCCAAAGACTGGGGGAACCTCAATTCACACAGAAGTGTGTGGCTTCTCTAATTATTACATGAGCACTTTGATTCAACGCATTTTAACCTATAAATTACTCATTCACTGTGATTATTCGTTCAAGGATTAGATATCTAAGATTTATTCTTCCTGCACCACAATGAGCAAACCTACCACAAACCACGTGAGTTTATTCCCCAAATCATTCTTGTCCTGGCATCAGTGAGCTCCACCTGGAACTGCTTTGTTTGCTCTGTTACAAAGGATTTTAAGATACTGATGCACAAACTTGTGTTTGAAAGCCAGAAAATTATTTCCTAGGAAATATCTAAGGATAAGATAGGCAGGGATGGGGGAAGAAGTCCTCTTACAAAAGGTAGAGGAAAGGTAACATGGATCCAGTTAATCACAGAATGACAGCATGATTTGGGTTGGAAGGGACCTTAAAGATCACCCAGTTCCAACCTCCTGCCATGGGCAGGGACAGCTCCCACTATCCCAGGTTGCTCAGGGCTCCATCCAGCCTGGCCTTGGACACTTCCAGGGATGGGGCATCTACAGCTTCTCTGGGCAACCTGTGCCAGGGCCTCACCACCCTCACAGGGAAGAATTCCTGGCCTGATATCTAATCTAAACCTACTTTTTTTCAGGGTGAAGCTATTCCCCCTTAACCTGTCACTCCAGGCCCTTGTAAATAGTCTCCTTCCATTTTTCTTGTAGACTTCTTCAGGTACTGGAAGGCCACAATTAGGTCGCCCCAAAGCCTTCTCTTCCGCAGGTTGAACAACCCCAATTTTCTCAGCGTTTCCTCATAGCAGAGGTGCTCCATCCCTCTGATTATCTTTATGGTCCTCTATTCAGACCAGAACTTACTGAAATTAGTATCTCTACTGTACAGCTCTTCATTTCTGAACATTAACTGGTATTTGTCTATTTTATTCTCATTGCAAAAATAAAAGAAAAATTAATCCCTTTATCCTTCATCCAAGGGAGGCAAAACTAGCATGACTTTACTCCAGGCAGGCAGGATTGGGATTACCCCAATTTGCTTTAATCCAGTTTTACCTACGATCCCACCCTTCCACAGATCATTCATAGCCATACCCTCACCATTTTGCTAAGCATCCTGTCACACTGCACACATCAGATGCCACCTCTGCCACACCAGAGACCATGCCACTTCCAAAAGACAAGTCACATCTCAGACCACAGCATGTACCAGTAATAATTTGCAAGAACAGACATAAGGATGACTTAAAATAGAGTCATTGTATTGACAATCTCAGTCAAGTTCCCTCCTGAATATTTACTCATTCATTTGATGCTGTTAAATGAGCCCCCCAAAACCCAACACAAACCAGAATGGTAAAAGCCATGGGAGAAAACAGCTTCTATATCCTGTGTGCTGCTTGCCCTCCCTCACAAAGCAAAGTGCTTGTATTGTACATGGCAGCTTGTGTAAGGACAGGACAATAGCTTTCCATGCACATTTTATCAGGATTAGAACTGCTGTGCCATATATAGAGATGTGTGATAAGTGCATTAGCAAAATTATAACTGTATTTTAATCACAGCATAACAACCTCACTGAAAGTCCCTCTAACAAGGCAGGCAAACCCAATAATGCTCAAGTCTGAAGCTGAATTTTGAGCCCTCTGTGAGTGTTTGAGTGGGTTCAAAATTAAGTAAAATGAGTTTATCTATCCCTATTTCTCTAATAATACTTAGCACATAGCACTTTTCATCTTCAAAGCACTTTACAAACATTAACTAATTAACTATTAATTGGTAAATTTGAAAAGGTTGATAGGTGAGGTGAGTTTCGGATAAGACCCAGCAATACGGATGTTTAGTTTATCTGTGAATTACTTAATCATTAGTGAATCATAGAAATTAGAAATGAAAAAGACCTATAGGGTCACCCTGTCCAGCCTGCTGCCAGTACAGGATTTTCCCTTACAATATATTCTCAAGTGCTTTGTCTAGTTTAATTAGAAATTATCCAAGCAATGGGGCTTCCACCATTTCCCTTGGGATATTCCTCCTTAGTCTAATGTATCTTTCTGTTAGGAGGTTATAATATTCAACATAAGTTTTTCATTGCCACTTCATCCCATCATTTCTACGTATGCCCTCTCAGACCATTTCAAACAATTCTTATGCAGTTCGATTACACTCATAATTTTTCTCTCTGGGTTAAGCTGGCCCAGAGCCACCAGATACTGAAAAAAATTTATTCCTGAAGAGCGAAAGAATAGCTTTTGTTGCCACTGAAGGACAATTCCAGCCTAAACCTATATTCTAGATTAAACCACCTCAAACTTACTTCTCTTAGCAAAGTGAATTCCAGACTTTTAGCTCAGGTATCAGCCTGGGCAAAGCTCTCCCCCAGTAAAATCAGCATTTCTCCTTGTCCATAAAATCCATGAAGACTGTAGATTTCTCAGAGGACCTCAAGTGATTCTCATGTGTTGTCCCTAAAGCCAGCCATGGTTCTTTGGTCCTGAATCGCCTCTGGTCCAGAACTGAGCCTAAGTCACTCTTATTTTCCTTCAGAGAAACAAACTACACTCCTTTCAACAAAGAGGTCCCAGAAGACAACCTTAAAGGAGCTTGTTTCCAGGATGAACTGAAGTATGTTGCTGAGAATTAAAGCAGAGCTAAGGAATTAGACAAATCATCATGGTGTAAAAGGATACTTAAATTCACCTAGTACCAAAAAGGTCTTAATGATGCCATGAAAAACTCACCACACCTCATAATTTTTTCACATCCTTGCCAACATCTAGCATTCATGGGTTCTTCAGCTACCTCAGACACTAGATATGTTCGAATTTCTCTACAGACATCCCATTTTCCTCTCTGTCCTAAATGCCATTTACAGGCTTTTCCAAATCATGGACGAATACTGGTTTGGCTTCGTGGTTGCCTTTCACCTTACGTGCTCATTTTGCTGGAGTCAGTCAGCTGGATCTGGATATGCTTTGAATCTCAGGTAGCCCAGGGTTTCCCAATGCTTCATCCATTGCTTCCTCCATTTTTCCATGCTGGGGAACCTCAGGAAGATACGAGATGTGACTGTGTCAGCTGGTCTATTTAGAACTGTTGTACAATAGATTTTTACAACATCACAGGACTTTACCAACTTCAAACAGGCCTGCTGACTTGCCCAGGTGATCTGTACAATATAAAACAAGGATGATTTGAATTTTGGACCTTTTTTTTTTCTTTCCTAATTCCAAATGTAAAATCTTTACAGTGAAAATATAAACAAACTCCAGCTCCATAATGAGCACAGACAAACATCTGTCACTCTTGTGATTTCCCTCCACCCTATGATAACAGATCATTTCTGGCCAGTTTACTGCAACAAAAATAAAGCTGACTATTTAAAGTTCTAAAAATAAACAAACAGAAGTAAATATACTTGAGACACTCTGATGAAAAGCTGGGTCAGACTGTTTCTATTTGTTATGACCCAAAAAAAGCTGATGAAAGCTTTTACAAGATTGGACCGAGGTACTCACCTCCAGTGGAGTCTGGACCAGCTGTGGTACCTCAGAGCCAGCCTGATAAACTGGGCAGAGGGAAGGAAACATGAATAGAACTCTTGAGACTGTGCCCACTCCTCCAGCAAAGAAAGCTCCACAGACTTAAAGGAAAACCTAAAACTGTTTCCTCAAAGGACTTTGAAAGTTCTCCTACACGTGCTTTGAGTCGCTTCCCTCCACCAGTGATTGCAACAGCACCGTTAGCAATTCCAAGAGTCTGCAACAACTTGAATCCAAACTTTGAAGGTGCTTTTTGCTCTGGAGGAGATATACTTTCAGTCCAGTAGAAAGAAGAAAAATAAAACAAAACTGGGAGTTCTTCTACAAAACCAGACAATTTATTTTCATTAATGATGTGCAAAATGGTACCGGTTTGAAGATGTATCAGCAAATGTTGTAAATATTTTGTGGCCCTTGATTCAGTTTTTTACCTGGAGGACAATGTTTGTTTTATTGAAGTCATCGTCTTCCTATCATTTTTCCAGGCTTTGGTGCTTAAAAAGTAGTCAATTCAAGTTTTATTTTTCAAATCATAGGAGAAAATAAACATTCTCCTTTCTTGTGTCCCACAGAAACACATAATGTAAACATTCTCCTTTCTTGTGTCCCACAGAAACACATAATGAACAGTATTAAATACAGACAACTCAACTGCAAGCTATTAGCATTTTTCATTCCTTAATTTGAAGGGAACTATCTTGGGAAAAAAACATAGAAGAGTCTAAGCATATATAGAATTAAACTTTGGTGCTTCTCTGCCAAAAAATTTCTCCCTCACATCAGGAGTAAAATTTTGTAAAGCAGTTAATGATGAAAGGTCATTTCAGAAGACGCTACACACAACCCACCTGAAAATGATGCTTCTTCCAGTATCATGCCAGGCATTTAGAAAAAGAAGCAACCAAACCCAGTGGGTCCTTGTCTGCACAAGAAATCCCTTCTTTTTATAAGCCAAAACAGCGTAATGGCACTTTAGTCACATGTGAGTACAGGTGGTGGAGCCTGGCTGAGCTTTTTCAAACTGGTAACAGGGATAAAATTGCATTCATATATAATTAATACATGCTCAGTCATTTTTGAAGAAAGATATTTTTCAGGCAGACATTCAAAGATCTGAGTTTTGATTTTTACTGGTGCTAAAACATTTCCCAGAGACATGTGTGTGTGTGTGTGAGTGTGTGTGTGTGAGGAAGAGAGAACTTACACATTGCTCGAAATAAGAAAAAGACCTCTTAAATGTCAGTAAATACACTTGAATAACATAATTTGACAAGTTGCCAAAAACCCCAAAACCAGAAACTACCAGCCCACCAAAGCATATAGGACACAGGAAGATGCTCACTCAGACTTCCAGCCCTCACAGGAACCCATCCCCTCTCAAAACCCAACTTCTCATTGGGTCAGCTCATGTGTAAACTGAATGACTCCTTGCTGGAATCTTCACAACTCCCATCCCACTGCTTGGCACGGTGGGAAGGGACCCCAGGGTCCAGGAGATGGAGAGGACAGTCACCACAACAGCACTGGTGGCACGGGTCAGGGTTGAGCTATGCCAGAGGATCACAGTGCAGATGCTCGCTCGGTGTGTCCTCACATTGTCACATCTATCGGCGGATGGGACCAGCTCCCTACGTTTATTATTTTTTTTTCCTCCCCTGAAAATCAAAAAGCGGTTCATGAGTTGGTCGAGAGCCAGCAAAAATGAATAGTAATGAGCCAATTTCAATAGAAATAGGCTCATTACCATGCCAGCGGCTGATAAAACCAAATGCTCTCAATTCTCTCCAGCAAACGAGGTGCTGGAGGCAGTGTCCACCCTCCTGCCTGCAGGAAATAACTCACCATTTCAAAATTAAAAGAATCAAAATACAAGTTGGAGTTTATTCCTATGTTCATACCTCTGTCCCCCTGCAGGGTCCTTTCTAACCAGCTGGCAAAAAAAAAGCTCAGATACCACTCAGAATCCTTTTAGTGAAAAGAGGGAAAAAAGAACCTATTTTCTGTACCTTGTTCATTCCCTGAGTGGTAATGGGAAATCCTGGGTAAACTCCAGTAGAAGAGACAGTCTAAGGAGCTTGTTTGAATTTAGCACATTCCTCTGTGCACAACAGGAGGCTACAGGTTTTCTTCAGTGTCAGAAACATACTTGTAATTTTTTCAATTGGAAAAAAAAGAAAAAAAAAAATCAACAAAATCCCAAAACCCTGTGCCAGGCCTTAACCAAAACTCCAACCATGCAAACACATATATCTCAAGCCAAAACCCTAAATTAAAAACCCTAAACCAAACAAAACCACAAGCTTCTCAAAAACCATGAAACCACCACAAAATGACAAGAAGATGTGGATAAACAAGTCAGGATGACTTAGAGAAAATAAAAAACAGAAAAAGGAATGCTCCCACTCTTGATTTCCTCACCACCTGATAGTGGCAGGACATGAGGAATGTGGCTAAAGAGCTAAAATCATTCCAATTTTCCCTTAAAAAGAGTTTGTGGGGTGGAGAGGGTGTCCTGAGTGGCAGAGGGGGGGACATCATCACACATTAGTGATGGTGTTTGTCCCTCAGAGGAGACAGACATAGGACACACCACACATTCCTACACTGGCATGCTTTGCCAGTGAAAATTAGAGGAATTACTCCCTTCCCTCCTAAGCTTCAGAGGGAAAGAAACCTAAGCCAAATTTCAGGAGAAAGAGCCCAATATTGTGGTAAAAATAATAGCCTTCTGTATAAACACCTCTTGTCAGACATGCTACTAAAGCAGAGTAATTTTTTTTTTTTTTTTAACCAGAGGAAATAGCACAGCCTGCAACATTACCTGGCTGCTCAGATTTCACCCATTTTCACATTTCAGCACAGGTTTGATATTTGGTAGGCACCCCCTGTCCCACATATCCCTCTCCCTGCCCATCCATCTGGTCATGCCAACAATTTATTATGAATTTAGCCTTCAAAAATATTTTTTTCCCTCTGCCATAAAATCTTGTGAGGCTTTTCCATTGTAGCAGCTTGAGAATTTTAACTATCCCCTCTTTGCCCTACCAGCCATTTAAGCCCTGAAACTACAAGGCTGCTGAGTGGAGTACATCGTCTGTAAACTCGCCGTGCCTAGTCAGGGGATCTGGGGGGCTTTCTGCAGCACTGAAATAGAGCCTTTTAACACTGAACGGTGAAAATTGTCCACTGGGGACAGCTTCAAATGTCTCTACAATGCATATTTCGCAGTGCTTACTGGCTGGCTCTGGCTGAGCTGCTACTACTTATTTAGGAGCCTACAAAAACTATTTTATAGATTTTGTTTTGCTAGAGTAAATATTAAGTTTTAAATACATTAAGAAAAATCAGGGCAGGAAGAGAAACAGATTAAATAAACCTTTCAGAGAGACTATTTACTTTGTATTTGTATTTTTTTTTAACGAACTCCTTTCCTCGAGGTCAGGACACTGACATTTTAGTACACACAGGCTTTAAAAATGAGAGCGCTCGCTCTCTCACATGCGCTTACTGAAGGCAGCTCCCCTTGTTAATATTAAACTTTTCTATCTGGTTATGACACTGGCTGATATAATAAAGCAGTGATAGTCTTATTATTCAAGCACTGCTATGATAAATTATCTACACTAATTCTGGAGCCAAAGTTGTCTGGTTCCAGCTGGTGTTGCTTAGATCTGTCTTAAGTCATTAGGAACTGGTGGAAAACTCTTTTTCAGAGCCCAGGTCTGACCCCTTCTTGTCCCCGGAACATCTATGTGTGTGTGCTCACACAAATACAAAACATGTCCTCATTGCTAATCCACTTCAATTAAAATTTATTGAGAATATTTTGGCTTGTGGGGTGTTTGTCCCCCTTAATCTTTTCTCTTTCCTTCATGTTATCTGTGGAAGGTGGTGCACTGTAACTCAGCATCACCCACAGAGCAATTCTTCAAAGACAGAAAGTAAAACAATCTGCAAGCGATTCAGGCAGAGATACCCTTGTTTAACAATGGGATTTCAGACCTAAATCTGGCAGGAATGATGCTACAACCTGGACTTTTCTCAGCCCCCCTCTGCAATGCTTCATACCATTTGTACTTGTACGCATACTGCAGACCAGGACAATGTTTACTCCTGGCCACAGCTGATGCAGACGTTACCCAGAAATGTTTTACAGTTTGGCTGATAAACACAAACACCAAGCAGTGGTCTCCCTCCAAGCAAAGTATAAGCCTCAACCACTCCACACTGTGCAGGCCTTGTTCTTCAGGTCCATTTGGAGTTGATGGAACCCACAGTGCCAGCAGGCTGGTTCCATGTGAGTTTCGGTCTTTCTGTTCAATCTGCAAGTTTGCATTTTATCTTGCAAAGACAGGGTCTGTATAGACCCCTGGAATCACCAGACTCACCTCCCTCACAGTACAGGATTGTTGCCCATTTCTGAGTAAATCGCGCAGTCTGGTTTTAAATGTCCCCTGGTCACAGTTCAGCCAAACTCAAGTCAGTGGGTTCAGTACAAGAGTGAATGTATGAAGTCCCAGGGTGCAGACATCTAGTCAGATCGAGTGATCAAAGGGCTCCTCTTGAGCTCCAAACCTGGGAATGTACAAAGCAATTGAGCCTCCATTACTTCATCCCAGGAACAATTCAGCAACCTCAGACACCCTTCCACCAGGGAGTTTTCTTCTCAACATTCAGTAACTTCATCCAAATCGCTACAATTTACCTTCCATTTCCTTTCCCTCTTTGTCACACCATGCCCACTCCTTTTCTTTATCAACCAGCCCCTTCAGCCCCCAACACCATCCATACAGATCTCCAACATGTTTGGACCCTCCTTCTGCTGCCAGATCTTCCTGCAAACTCCCCTCACTCCAAGATGATCTTAAGGCTTCACTGGAGCTCTAAATGTATTCTAGGGACCGCAGGATTTTGCCCTGTTAAGTCTCCTATTGTCCTTTGTGTTTCTCATCTTGCAATGCTCCCTGTATCATTCCCATATTTGCAGCTCCCCCTCATTTGATATAATTTGCAAGTATTTTCCTTATCCCAGATCATTAATGAAGATGTTAATTAACACAAGAGCTCATGCTGTGGTAACTCACCAGTAGCCTCTTTGCAACTCCGCATCTCTCGGCTCAGCCTTGCCTTTGTTTCTGGCCCCCGTCCTGGGGTTGGGAGCATGTGGCAGAGCTCACACTCCAGTAAAGCTCGGGGAGATGGCATGGCTGTGATGGAGGAGGACTTGGGCATGTCACCTCCTGCCCTCACAGGTTCTCTATAAAGTCCCCTTGCCCTCCTCCTGCCCACTGCTCAGTTTGCCCATCGGTAAGACAAGGGCCATCAGGCAGGTAGGGTGGAAATGGAGACTGATGAATGACCTGCTGCAGGAGCACAAGGCTGCCAGCTTCTCCAAGAAAATATCCTGTTCTGTTCCTCGAATAAACACCTGAACTCTCGTGCACTCAAAATTGAGCAGGAGGTAGACTTGCAGAGGAGGCTTAAGGTGAGAAGGCTGTAGCCCAGGAAATCTATACCATACACACTTGTAAATGTTGGCCTGGACACACACACACATACATATAAATATATAAATATATATGAAGAACTGTTGATTCCTCACTGTGTTTAAGAGGTTATTAACACTAGTAGAAAATTACAATTTGCTTAAGTTTCTCAGATCACCTCGCCTAAGAGGGCTCAGCAGCTCACCCCGCAGCTCACCCAGCATGTCCCCCCATTCCAAATTGGTTTACATTAGCCTGTTCACAAACAGAGCCAGATTCCTCCCCACATAAAACCTGCAACAGCCATCCATTTTTTCAAACACAGAGTAGCTTGTTTTCACCTCTTTAAAGGCATAAATTCTCTGTAAAGATGAAAAATCTCTGCAGAACTGAACCCTTTTGAAACAGCTCTGTCAGCATCTGAGCTGCATCTCTCCTGCTACCAAAAAACACCTTGCAAGAGAAGCCCTTAAGAGAGACCTCTACATAATGTTGTTTTTACATACAGAGAGAGCTCACAGGCCCTCCTCAGCCCAGCAGCAGCCCTTTCTCAAGGCAAGATGAGTCAGGAGGAAAGGGCAGGTCAAGAACCCACACACAAGGTCACCTCTGTACAAGCACCTGCTTGTCCACGGCTCGCACCTGCACCGGCTCACAAACACAACAGGGTCGGCTCTGTCGATACAGCCCTTGCCCTGCGCCACAGGGGGAGGCATGACCTCCCTCCCAGCTTTAACCAAAGGCAATGAAAGGCAAGATTTGTTTTTTTTCCTACCAGTCCCAGAAGGTCAAGTTTCTCCCCCTCTGACATCATACTTTTGAAAAGACTAATTGGGCCTTAAAGATTGCAGGTGTCCCACCAAGCGGGTGGGGTGGCGCATGCTCCCTGTGAATTAAAGGATGCCTCTGGAAAGTGGTTTCTTTATGCAACTTCATTGGTTTTCTTCCGGATCCTTCCCCAACATGCAGAGAAAGAATAAAATAAAATGGGCGGGGATATTTTCCTGCTGGGGTGGTTGGCTGCCCTTCCCCCTGTATGGGTGGATCAAGGCCTTCGGAAGGTGTATTTCCAGGCTGTTCACTAGCTCACCACTGCCATTAACTGCCACATGTAAAATATCTGTAAGGGTGAACAAGGCTATTTACCAAGCTCCTTCCCCCTCACCCTCCTTTTGTTTGGGTTTTGACTTAGCGTCAAGTTTATTTAAAGTCTTAAGGCTCTCCCTTGCAGGAGTGTTTCCATGCAGATCATGTGCCAGCAGAACCTTGCTGGAGCTAGGACATGATGGCCAAGGCCAGCGGATCCTTGCTGGAGGCAGTGTGACACCAACAGTGGCAGCAGGGATGTGCCATGTCAGAGCAACCCACTGCAGCGGTCCAGCTAAGGGGTTCCTACTCCAGCACACAAAAAAGAAGTATGTCACAAATCCCACTTTTTAGGTTTTGCCCTTAACTCTTTTTATATAACACTCTTCCTTCCTCTCCCTCTATTCCCAAGGTTGAGCTGTCTTGATCTTCCATTAACCCACCAGTCAGCCTCTGATATTCTTTAAAAATGCCTATGAAGCCAAGTTATGTTTACAAAGCAGGAGAGACAGCCACCCATCCCCTTCAACAATGCCTAAGATGAGAGGGAATCCCTGAGGATGCAGCAGCAAAGGTCCAGAAGTAAACTGATAAAATTTGTCCACAATGCTGGGGTCAGGGATGTCAGAGACCACCCTGGATTCAAGTTTTTAATTTTTCCAATTTTTTTTTCTTCTGAATTGCTTAATATGCTGACTTCCCCTTTCCCTGCCAACAAAAATATCATTAGGACCTGTTTCAATGTACTCTTGTCCACCAAATTTGTACAAGAGGAAAACAACAGATGTATCAGTTCTCCCTACAAAGACCCTTGGAGGAAGTGCTGGGCATCACTAAACCATCCCACTATCAAGAACTCAAGACCATGAATTTTAGGGATCCTTCCCTCCCTCCTCCAAATTTGCAAGGGAAACAGCTACAAATTATTTGAGCTTTCTCTTCTTAAAAGCTTGATGTTCTTGCTACTACACAACCATTTCCCTTTCTTTTACCCTGGAGATAATTAAGGAAGAGTCCTCTAACTTGGATTTTGGGCTGAACAGAGGCAATTGCTGCATCAGAGCCACTACCACAGTCACACGTGGTGAAAGGCCTCCTTAACTGAAAATGAAACCAGTAACATTCAGGCCAGGTCTTTGGTGCCCCCAAAACAACATAAACTCAAGTTCTCTCAGACTGAGAGATGCAGAGAAGAGGTGATGGGAATTCAAACCTCTCCCCTCACAAGTTTGGGTCTAAGCCTCCATCCCCATCAGAAGTCCCAAGGGTATCTCTGCATTGGTCAAAAGCTGCTGGGTTAAATCTCCAGCATCCTCCTGGAGGTACCAGATATGGTTAAGCAGCCACAAAAACTGCATCAATTTGAAAATCAATCACCCCTGTGAAGCTGCTGGGGTTGAAGGCAGCTTGGTCCTCACAAGGAGGGGCAGCACCAGGGCTTTGAAAGAGAAATGCATTTTACAGCATTTCAATCAATACAACAAAAAGCAAAGGATTTTGCTTTGGAGCTCAAGCATCCAGCTATCTCTTGATGCTCAAAGAGCCAGGACACAGTTTTAGGGAGAAAGCTCTCCATCTACCCTGGGAGAATCATGTCTAAATGTTTCAAGGAGAATTAGATGAAGCAGTCAAGCAGCAAACAATAAAAGAGTAAAACTTAAAAAAAAACCCAACCAACAAACCAACCCTAAAGGCCTGAGTCTTTTCAATATCTCATGATTTCAGGAGAGATTGCTATCTCATGTCCTACCTGCATCCAGCAGATGATAACTCCTGCAAAACAAATGTCAACAAGGGAGTTCATGGCAAACACCAGCGAGGCACTGGAGGGATTTGGGTAGGGTGAAAAGAGAGGAGAGGAGCAGCATCCCTGAGACGCTGCTGTGTGAGATGAGGTTGGCAATTGGCTATTATCAGCATTTTCCTGCAGGCAGAAAGCCCTGACCGAGGCTTGAGCCATACATCTGAACACCAGATCAAATCCCCAGGCCAAATGTTGGAAATGGAAGCTTCCCAGCCAGCTGCTCTGCACCCACTGGTCTCCCTCTCATACCACCACTGTGGGACTGGCAACATCCCTGCAAAGCTCACACGGAAGCTAAGTCTTCAAAACACAGACTCAGCTAAATAAAAGAGCTTCTTTTCCCTTCCCTCCAAAGGAAACAAAATTCAGCGTGATAAATGGCCATCCTAAACCCATGTAATCATTTTAACCCAATGAAACAAGATTTGCTCAATTTACTGCAGGCTCTAAACTTTGGAGCAAAAGGTGGGAGCGACCTGGCACAATCCAGCAGAGCCAGAGCTGCCCTAGGGAGCAGGGACATATGGTGTCTCACCCTTTGATACTGCCTTGCTGAGTAACCTGCCTGCAGCAAGCCTCCACACCAGTTCCAAATTAACACCATCAATATGTCCTCCCAGTGAATCAGCTGGGAAGCCCAAAAAGGCAGGGGGAAAGGTGGGGATGGTTCACAAAATTGTGCAGTTTTAGGATGGGCTGAATCCTCCGGGCGCCGAGCCGGAGAGAGACAAACATCTCCACGTCTGCAGAAGTTTACTGCCAGACTCCATTTTACACACTCAGCTTTATCCATCAGTATTTCATCTCCAAAGCAAGAAAATGAGCCATTTGAAAACAAACCTAAATATCTTTTCATTCCACATTTCAAGGAAAGGCTGGGGCAACATCCAGCGTAATTTAATGCCCAGGCACAAGTGGGAATCACAAACCAGCCACTTCCTTTCCAGGGACAAAAAAAATTCTTAGCTGAACCAATACGCTCTTTTCCATATTTAATAATTTGATCTTGAAGGCTACTCATATCAAAGAGCAAAATATTCAATATCGTTAATTCAGTTTTGCAAAATATATTCTTAATTTTAAAACGATTTTGTTCGGAGTGGGAGTGTAGTAATAAAGCAGGTATTGACCAGTGCTTATTGATTGTGCTGTCCTCGGGCAAGGAACACTGACCTTGCTCACACTCTTATTGCTTACGCTTTCCCTGGCCTTCTTCATCTATGCCCGCTCAATAATATATTATTAATATATATTTTTAGCAAAAACCGTATGTTACAAGGTTAGGGCTTCTTAGTGATTTTGGTTTTGCTTTTTTTCCTTCCATGCTGCCTTGCCTTTGGGGTTCTACAGGGAAGAAAAGCTTTTGCAGACAAGTTGCTCCCAGGCTGCTGTTCACAAACACCTTTACACCAACTCGCTTGCCTGAGCTGATGGAGGCCAGGCACAATTTCCACCCCCCCACCTCCAGCTCCTTCTAATTGATAGATTATTCAGCTGCCAGTCCTTTGAGGGACCAAAATTCACCGAATAAATATAGTCAGGGGAAGAACTATACCTCAGGTATTTAAAAGAAAGATAGCACATATTTCCAGTGAGATTCAGAGTTAATAATGCAATTTAATTGTTGATCGCTCTTTGGAGATAATTATAACTGATTCACCTCTGCCTTGCACTTGAAGCTGTCCTTTACACCCAGCTCAAGGCGGAATTAAGAGTCTGGGATGGAGGTGTTAGCCCTTCCAGCCCACACTCCCATCCCCTCACAGCATAAGCACCTCAGCAGGACCTGGAGAAGGGCTCCAACATCCTCATTTCACCATTCTCTGCTCTCCCATTGACAGGAATCTCCAAAACCTGTCAGATATAAGCAGTTTTGTGTCTGCAAAACCTAGGTCTGATCCAGGTGCCCAGACTTTGCATTGGGTTTACATCTGTACTGGAACAAAACTAACTATGGAAATAGAGGAGTATCTAGATGTTTTGTTCAGTGTTATTCACAGCATTCTATCTTTTAGAAACCAACTTCTATTAGGTGCTAGAAAGACTAACCAAGAGTAGAATATAAAAATCAACATAAAGGTCAAAGTCAGGTGCTGATTTTCAGCCCTTGTAGGGTGAGGTGCTGGGGCAGGAGCCTGCATACAGGGCTGGCTTGGAGAAAACCACCTGGTAAACTGTTTACTGATCAAGGTCCTTAGCAGACAGTTAAACTTGGCTTCTTTGGCTGGTATTTCTGTAATCTACCCATTCTCCCTGTGCATTAGCAACAGTTATCCAGGAAAAAACCTGAATTATCTGAGATCTACCTGCATTCCACTGCCTGGCCCGCCACTTGTACCGGTATTTGCATGTGCAGCTCGTAACTGGGAGCCGAATGCTACATGACACTTTTGTATGAATGACACACCATGGGAAAAAAAATAAAATAAATTGTATCGCATTGTATTCCCAGCCATTGAGGGCTCTTTTGTTTAGTTTGATAATATTACATGTTTAATAAAACACTGTTGAATTTTGATTGCATCTTGTGAGCACAGTCCTTTATCCTTTCGCCAGCTGGCTGATACAAAAGCTTATTTTCTTTTTAAAGACATTTTAATTCTCAATCTCCATCTCTCACTCCCCGGATGAGTGGGAGCTGGGGGCGTGGAGGAGGCACAAAGCCCAGCCTAACACTGACCCCCTTCGGCCGGGCACTGGGTGGGGGGGTCAGCCTGGGATGTCCCTGGGACAAAAGGTGGGGCACACCGGGAAAGAGGCAGAAGCAGGTGGGGGTGGGAAGACGTTGGTCGGGTTATTTATGCCTCTGTATGAATAACAATGAGCAGCCTCAACACTCAGCTAATTACTTTGCTTTGCATCAGCATGAGAGCAAGAGGAAACACACCTTGCACATAGGGCCCTGGCTTTTCCTTGGGCTTTTTTACCCTCCAGTGGAAGCGATCAAGTTCACCTTGCTTTAGGGCTGTATCGATCAGAGCCAAACTGTGAAAAATTTCATAAACTCTCCTTCATGATCAATTTACGTGGGAAGTCCCCATTTCAGTGCTCCAAGATGCTCAGGCTGTTTTCTGGGGTTCCTCCAGCATCCAAGGAGCTGATGTCTAAGCCATGGACAACTCACATGCATCCAGGTACCAGCACTTTTAACCAACCAGTAAAATAAATTGTGCAGAGGCACAAGCCCTCAAACTCCACCAACCGCTCCATAAAAAAAGTTTAATTAATTCTGGCTTTGGGGTTGGGCCAGTAGGGAATTACTATGTGCCAGCCCAAGCCAAGGCTTCTCAGATCAAGAAAGCTCAGTAACATGGGCAGTATCAGGTCCCTGGGACCCATTTCCTTGGGTCTTGGCCAAAACCCAAAACTGTCCAGCTTGCAAACATGAGGAGATGCTTCTCAGTTTAAGGACTTAAAAAGTCTGCTCCTCAAATAACTTCTCCTTTCACTCTCACCAAAATCCCAGGAAGCCAAACACACAGAAGGAGCTTCCACAAAAATTCTCCTGAGATATGGGAAAAAATTGGTGAAACCAGGCCCTTCTCACTTCCAGCTCTACTCCATCCTCCATCTCATCAGCCACACATCCAAGGCCCGTGTCTAGCATTTCTTGAGCTAAGAAAACAGAAGTTTTTCTTGTATTAATATAACAGTGTCTTTAAAAATGTAGATTTGGAGGCAGAGATTATTTGTGGTGCTGTTGATATGTTGTTGCAATAGCAAAAGATGTACACAATATTTACACTGTATTTGACCACATAAAACATGTCGTACACAGACACAATTTTTCATTAGAGGAAAGAGAGCCAGAGGCCTCTTCATGCTGCCAGTGCTAGCACTCCTGGTTTTCCCCCTTATTTTTTACCTTCAAGAACAAATACAGTTTTAAACCATCATTACTGTATTTGGAACAGTTAATATTTCATATCGTGACATCGCTGCTCAGAGGTAACAGGTTTAGTTGATTACTATTTGTTTATAGTGCTGGAGAAACCTGCAATCATAGAGAACATAAAAGGATTGCAATTAGATCTATTGGTTGAGAGCTGCACTTCCCTGACCCACTGTAAAGTGCTTAGCACTATCAAAGAGATAATGCCTACTTGCAGCTGGCACATCTGTACATAATAACATGGGCTACATTGACACAGCCACTAAAGACTGCCACTACCCTCTTTAACTAGCAGCCTAAAGCAGATCATGCCTTTAAAGAGCGCATCAACAAAACCCCTTCCGCGCTTCACCGGAATCAGCGCGCTATGAGCAGCTTTCCCTTTTCGCTCCTGGCTCTTCACAGGTCCCTGACAGAGACTTTGGACAAAAGGCCAGGGGCACACCCAGGTTTGGAAACCTGGTGTATGGTTTGCAGCAGGGGTGGATTTTGCTCTCCGGACTCCCTGTGGAGCATTTCCGCAGGAAGGTAAATCCAAAAAAGCTTGCATCAGAATACCATAAGGAAACCTGCTTTGCTATCATGGGGTAGACCTGACCCCACACCTGTTGAAGTCACAGAGACTCCAACTCCTGATAATTTCCATTTTAATGGAGACTCTGAAGCAATTGCTTAGATAAAAATGTAAATGCTACTCAAGTGTAAGACACACTTTAGGACACACTTAAATATTTTCTCTACTCGTGGCCTGAATTGGGTGAATCCCATGGGGAGCATCACACATTCAGCATTGATTAGTTCATCCCGCCCTGCTCCATTCACAGATTTTTTTGGGGTTTTTTTTGTTACCTCATTTTATGGAAGGCTTCTCAGCTTTCCCCTACTCTACTTAGCATCACAAGGAGGACCAAGTTTCTGGGACATAACTTTATTTATTCAATTCAAGGTCTAGTTGGATGGGGCTTTGAGCAAATGCTCCTCAAGTGGACACATGACCTATCACAGAGGGGTTCCTTTATTCCCAGAGCACCAAGGAGGCAGACATTTGAACCAGCTGCAAGGTGATCCACGTAAAACTGATATAAAAGGCTGCATAATAGAAAAGAGAAAGTTCAATAAAACCTGAAGAGGTTTATCATCACCTTGTACCAAGATCAAGGGTAGTGGCATAACACAGTGACAAAGGGGATTATACAACTATATGGCTGAAGAGAAGATTCCACCTCCTCTTATGACAGAAGTAAAGGGCTGCTCCCATTTGCAAGGAAAATTTCAAATTTTCCTGAGAAATTGAGTTGTGGCAGGGGAAAAAAAAAAGTGTTTGGATTTGACCTCCTCAAAATACTGTCTGGGATATGGTCAACACCTTCCATTTTGATCTAATTTAAGGTGGGATCTTTTCCCAGTTTACTAAACTCAATTTATTTGTTACAATGTATCTTAAAGATAGAGGAAATGTTTTTACTTTTATTGTATTCTTATTTTTATGTTGGGCCAAATTAGTTCGCTGTGACTATTATGTTATGACTGAAAGACTCAAAAGCTGCGAGAAATTATACTTTAAGGTTACAATATCCAACAAATCCTTCAGTGGTGTAAGTGAGAACAAATCCAGGTCCTTTTTCTCTGAAGTAAGACAGAGCAGGTAGACCAGAGCTACTTTAGGGCTATGGGCTCCATCATGTTCCATGCTCCACCATGCTGGGAGCTGGAGAACCTTCTTGTTGGCATCTTGGTGCTTCTTTGAAGTGGAATTCCCAGCTCTCTCTAACCCATCCCATTTTCAGATGCCAGGAGTTTTAAAGGAAGGAAGCAATAAGCATCAATTTTAGGGACTGGATTTTACCAGATCTCACCATTTGAATGTAAGATCTGGAAACTTGATACTTTTCTTAAAAGTCACAGTTTGTGGAGTCTTGTGACTATAAAAAACATCAACATTTTAATTGCAATTGTTGCTCATCCTCATTTTTCTGATTCTGCTCATTCCTTTCAGAACTGAAAGGAAAATCTTGACAATAAATCCTAGAAAGGCCAACATACAAAACTGATATAAAATAATCCAATTTTGTCACTTTTTCACTGGGGACAGCCTCACTAGACTCATTCTGGTCCAACCTGGCCCTTGGTGAGACTGAAGCAGACAAGACCTAAAGTTTCATAGTTTGCACCAGAACACAGCCAGGGTTTTGTTGTTTAGTGGTTTTTTTGGGGGGTTTTTTTGGGTTTTTTTTTTTGGTTTTTTGGGTTTTTTTGTGTTTTTGGGTTTTTTTTGGTTTTTTGTTGGGGTTTTTTTGTGGTTTTTTTGTTGGTTTTTTGTGGGGTTTTTTTGTTTTTTGTTTTTTTTTTTTTTTGCTTTGCCTCTCACTTGTGCCACCCCAACACACAAAGAACAGCCAGGGCCATTATCGAGCAGATCATTTGTATTCCTTCCTCTGCCTCCCCTTATCTCTCTGCTGTATAAAAGTACATGTGGGATCCTGTCATTCAGAACATGTTGTTAGGATGCAAACACCAGCTTGATTGCAGAGCAGAAACACCACTCCCTACCAAAGGAAGGATTTGCTGCAGAAATCGTTGGGTCTGGGTTTGTTTATGCTGCAGCACTCCAATAAGTGGAGCAGCTGAGTGTTTATCCTACTGCAAGGAAATTCATGTTGGTATTTGTAATAAACGGTTTTAGACTTGAAGGGATAAAAACAATTTTAAAATCTCTGGGAGAAAGGAAGGGAGAAATAGGAAAACTATCTCAGCAAAGTTTTTCTGTGTGCTTTTGCATTTTCCTTCTGCTTCCTTCTCCTGGGAGTCCCCAGCTGTGGCTGTACCTTCAGCAGGTACTGGTATGGGATGCACCCATTCCCAGAGTGATCCCAGTCTCATCCACACCAACAAATCCCAAAAGGATGAGGAAGGAAGGCAAACACAGGGCAGGAGCCACAAAATCCACCAAAATCTCACACATCTCATCTCTGTGTCGTTCCAGGTCTCAAGGATAAGTTCTCTATAAACTGCACAGTTAAATTCCCATTCACAGATACATAAGCAAAAATCCCACCCAATTTCAAGCCATTTGCACTGCTCGTGCATGTCTGAAAATGAGTCTTTGCTCAATAGCACGCTTGGCAGGTTTCAAAAAATAAGGAAAAAAGTCACATTTCTAATACATTTGAAGCACACCAGCTCTGTTTACACAATATCATAAAAGCATCCAAACCCTTGAGCCTGCATGGCTTTGTACCTGGGAGTTTGAAAAATGCAGCCTGAATGCCTGACATGGGCATTTGGCATTTCTTGCAAGGATGAATTGCTTCAAAATTGGCTACCTAAGGTCTAAGCAATGAGACACGGTAATGATGCTGAAATGATGGAGGAAGGAGGGAATCTGTTGATGGCACTGGAGTGGGAACAATATTATTATTCTCATTGTTTCGATATCACCAGCACGTTATCCACAAAATAATGGAATATAATGAAGCGATTTATCCTCCTCAGACACATATTTTATAAAGGCTCAGAAAGAAAGGACAGATTTCTAAATTGCCTTGGCTATTCAAATTTAGACCAACACAAAACATACTAGAAATGACAGGAATTTTTACCCACTTTGAGAAGACCGTGAGGATGCCCAGAGACCCCGTGGAAGGATTTGAGCCCTTCCTTTGTTAATTCTACTTAAGAGTTCACTTTTTCACAATACACATGAGATTCTTTTGGAGAAAACACCCGATTGTTCTTCCTCTTAAATCGTGGAAAGATGGATTTTACTGTAAATGCATAACCCATGGATACAAAACTAACTCAAACTCGCCATCTGAGAGTGACTCTACAAGCTGTATTCCACAATGCGATTTTTTAGCCCCAAATTCTGCACCACCTGTACCACACTCAGCCCCTCATCCAAAGCTATTTTTACCTGCCAAAGCATTGTTTAAATTCACACCAGCACTGATGTCTGCTGTAGCTGTGGGACCTCACTCTGCTTTTGAAGGAAGGATTATTGAAGGACGGATTTACCAGCTTTCCCCAATGGGACCTCAGTTTGGGGGAATCTCCTCTATGAAATCGAAACCACAGGTTGCAAATGCCTCTGGGCAAGCCATGCCTGGTTTGCAAAGAGCCCTTGTGTTTCTTCAGCATGCCAAAGGGATAAAATCCAGCCTAAGGAGCACATTACCTTGCAGAAAAAAACAGTAGCCAGGCACTTTGAAAGGCATACAGACTATAGAGAGATGGTATCAGCAGGTAATAGATTCCCTAATTCACAGGGTGTCAAAGATCAATTAATTACTTAAATGACAGCTATTTGCTGCTACTCTGATGGAGTTTCCCATCTTAGATTTTATTCACTAATTTTCAGAAGTCTATAAAGTTCTTTCCCTTTTTCTTTCTATCTTTTTTTTTTTTAAGTGGTAGGAGATACTCATTTAAATAAAAGAGGAGCCATGACTTTTTTCCATTGGTAATCTGGTCCATGTGTTCCCTGCAACTGAGCGTTTTCCGAAGGGCCAGACTGTCTGGGTTAATTGTTTAATGCTTTTAGTTAGAATTAAACTTTGCACCTGCTCTGACAGTGATAAATTAAATGTGCTCCTTTTCCAATACTGTTGCCCTCTTTAAGTAGAGACCAAGAAGTGTATCTCCCTTCTTTCCCAGCGTTTGAGGAATCTGTGCTACACTTGAGTGTAAACCAGTATAATTTGTCACTAGAGCTAGCGCCAATTAAATTGATTGCGTTGGACTGAACTTTAGGACCTCTAATGCAAGCACTAAGGGAAAAATGGACTTTTTTTCTGCCCATTTCCCCATGTGGCACTTAGACATAGCTCAACAGTGGAAGGCTTTCAAGGTTCAAAAGGGTTTTATTTTCAAAAGAAATGGGCATTGATCAGTTGCATTTAAAAGCAAAGATAATTCCAGAGCTTGAAGGCTGGATTTGTGTTTAAGGTCTAAATCTCTTTCTTTAACCTTGGGGGGCCAGTATAACATAAAAGCCACAAAGAGATTAAGATTACAAAGGGTTTGCAAGTGTAAATGATGCAGTGGTATTCTTCAAACACAATGCTGGCCGGCTTCACCACCACGGCCAGGGTCAGCATTTGATCTGTTGATTTTACACCTGTAAAAACAACTCGTGTTTATTTGTCACTTCGGCGTTATCTTGGCAAATGTTTGGGAGAGAGCGCTCCGGCGCTGAACTTGCTCACGCGGGGGAGTTCAAGCTCGCCCGCTTAAAGCTGATTGAAAAGTAAACACTCTAAAGGTCAGCTTGGGAGAGACAATACAAAAAGCCTTTTTCTTTGTCAGTGTAACGCAGCCCACGTGAAGGGTTGGAGCAGGACGCGCTGCCGTAGCCCCAAGTCAAGGCGCAGGGTTTGAATGGCTCGGGAGCTCGCTGCGGGGCGGGGAAGACGCGGGTTCATTCATTATGCAGCCCGCATCGGCCGCCTGCCCGCACCACGCTGCTGTGGCGGCTGTAAATATGCAGCAGAGAATCACTCCTTGTATCTCCAACTCTGTGGAGAATTCCCCCACTCGCAGCCCTAAGACATCCCAACCTGGGCAAGGCACCCTCGTTGGTCAAGGCTGCAGCGGCAGCGACGTCGGAGGAGCTCTCCTTGGCGCAGTGCCTTTCCATGACTGGTCCAACAATAGATATGTCCAAAAGTACTATTTTTTACAAGCAGTTCAGAGGCAGGCACTTATTCACATCCCCCTTTGAAAAGGGGCTGGCCGATAGTCCATGCAAGCTTACCAGAACCTTTCAGTCTGGGGCCGCAATTTCTTTCCAGCAGCCTGTGTCAGGTCTGTGGACTGCATGCGGCTTGCTCACTTGTGAAATCCCAGACACACTGAAGGGAAGCCCAGAACTCTCCTCTTTGCTCACAAAAGGGAAATATAAAGTACCAAAGTCACCACTATGCACCTGGGATCATAATTCTGCTGCATGAAAGGAACAAGTGCCAAAGAAAATAATTCCTAAGATGGAGCTGGACAAGCAAGGGACCACGGGGCAGATTTATACAGTATCATGCTAGACAAGGAAACTGCCCAGTGTTTTAAGATGGCTTTTAGATGGTGTTTAATGTCCCTTCCAACCCAAACTATTCTGTGCTCTTCTGATTGGCATTAGATGAATTTGCACATAGATACTCCCGTGGAAAGGACATATATAATGGTTCTATACGTATATACATGATTGCACATGTGCATACATCAGCAGGTGCACAGGGGGTGGACAACTGGTGTCACTTCATTATGGACACTCACCAGACTGCCCCATTCCCATCCTGCTCCTTGAGACATCTGTATCTTTGCTTTCCAAGTTCAAGTGAAGCTCAGACAGTGCCCCATCAAGGCTCTGACCTTCACGGTTGGTAACAGGCACAAACAGCCGCCCACGTGCACAGGCTGTGCACAGCTCCCCAGCACACTGTTACCTGCAGCTCACAGCACAGACCAACATGAAAATTATCAATGCCTAATCAGAGCTCATCAGCTAAGTACAGGCACCCACAGCTAGGTGCAGGTGCCCACAGGCACGTACTTGTGGGGACAGTGGGTGTATCTCCACAGATCTATGAGGATGTACAGACCAGATGCCACTTGTTCCAGTGCATGATCTGGCTGTGAAACATTTCTGTTAGCACCTGATACCTGAAAAGAGACATAAGAAGTGACTATTTCAAAGCCACCAGGCTATTTTCCCCCCTTTTTTCTTGAGAGACTTGTTTAAAACTCTGCAAAAAAAAAAGTAAATGTTGAAGCAAGATAAACTGCACTTGAAGCCCACTCACAAAAGACAACTCATCAGCTCACCTCATACTTAAGCTACACAGTGTACCCAAACTAGAAATCAAGTAGAAGCCATGCCTAGGAGCTCCAGCTGCTGAATTTACCAGCTAGAAAGAGTGCACTGTGGCTGACCAGCACAGTTGTGCTCCTTGGGGAAGGGAGCAAAGGAAGGGCACAAAGGCCAGTATCTTTCCCCAGGCTTGAAATTTAAGACACATGCAAAGCCGATTGCAGTTTTGTTGCTATTTCAAAAGTGCAAGTTGTTTCAACAGAAGCCTAATCTGTGTATGTCTGGAATAGGAATGAATGGATTAGCCTTTCAAACTCTCCAAGATCAGGTCAAGATCATTCAAGCGAACCACAGCTGCAGCAAAGTTTAATTCTGCATCCAGCAACTTGTATCACAAACACAATATTGCTTATTGTAAAAAGTGCCTGGCGTCCCAGTGCTGCTTTGAGGAGTCTTTTGAGGATGACTAAGAAAGGAAAAGATTAGTAAACAGTGATGTGTGTACCCAGATACACACCAGGCATTAGTCACCGAGCGTGTTACCTGCACTGACTGGCCAGGGACGCCTCCAGCCATTGTTTGAAAGTCCTCTCCTGATTACAGCCCAACAATGGCATTGTTTGGGTGGAACTGCAGGTATTTATGTTGGGCATTCAGCTTTTCCACTGTTCCTTGATTGGTTCTTTTCAACTGAGTCCCATTAAATTAAAGTTCCTTCGCTGAGCATATCAAAGTAACACCTGAGAATTTTTCATAAGCATTACTTGACCCAGCTGGTGCATTTTCATGTTTGAAAATGATTTTCACTCACAATGGGAATGGTTTCTTCTATTGTCAGGAAGTTGTTTTTGTTTCATTTGATGTAACTAACCAGCCCAAACCTCAAGTGCCATTACAGTATTCAGCAGAGGTTCTCCAGATCACGCATTTCTTTGGAGGGGTTATTGTGAAAAACAGCCCTAATCTGAGTCAGGCAGGGAGAATGGGAATCTGGGTCACCTTTTGCCCAAATGAGTCCCCAGATCATCGAGCAGTGAAGGCCAGAACTGCCATACACCCCAAAATCAGCAGAAAACAGAGCTCCCATCAGAGCCTCTTCCTTCAGAGGTTCAGTGACAGGTGAGCAGCATATCTGTACTTAAAAATACAATTTATATTTTTGACTGAAACAGAAAGGTCATTTCAAACAGTAAAGGAACTGGAGGGAACGTTTCTAAACGCATCAGAAAAAAGTTTTCCATGCATGAAAGTGGTAAAGTCACTAAAGCCTGTGGAACATAATCAGTTCTAGAATTCGGGGCTGCTCATGTTCCTTACCTTGGGGACTAAATACATTACTTTCTGGATATGTTTATAACCCAACACTTCTGAGAACATGTAAAGGTCTGGCTCCGTACGTGCAGGCAAAACATCAACGACTTTGGGAAATTCATTACCCAGTGCCTGGGCAATCACCTCCCTGTCCCCACCACCATCTCCTGCTGTTTTCCTCCCTATGTAAACAAACCTCAAAGCCCCTCTGTCTCTCCCTACTTGACTAAATCCAGTCTCATCCCACACACTTTCCTGCAGCAAACCATTCATTTTGACTTATATCCATCCTAAATCCTGTAATTCTTCCACGAGGAACAAATTAGCCTACAGCACATTTTCACCACTTGTGGCTCAGTCATGACAGATTCTGTCTCTCTCTCTCACTGCATTCCCTCTTCCACAGTCCTATGGATCCAGAAGTCCCTGCCCCAAAACATCTTGAATTCACCAAACAGCACAAAATCAAGAGGAAGCAGAGAACACACAAATGATCTTCATTCCCTTCAAGGATCACACATGTGTCTAATATCCCTCAGTGTCTAGTACATATTTAAGCAAATCACTTAGAGGCACTGGAGAGATTTACACAAGGTTTTTTTTTTTTCTTTCTTTTCCTAGTAGAGAATTAGCAATGGGAAAGAACCACCCTCATCCTCGGTCATGTTCATTTTATATAGAGGCTTTCATGAGAACATAATTGCTGATATATGAATTGAGTGGCAAATGCTCTAAAACCCAGAAAAAAAAGTTGGAATCCTAACATTAAAAAAAAAAAAAATCTCTGGCCTATGTTCTGCATAAAAAAACACATTTTGAAGTACTAACAACAGACGTGAGCAAAGCTGGTGACACCCTGCAAATATCTCCCAGGAATGTTCATTGAAATTTTGTTTTGTCAGTTTGGGCTGACTTCATATCTCCCTTGTTGTTTCCTTTGGCTATCCCAATGCAAGAAGGGACCATCAGGGATTGCCCCAAAACAAAGAGAGAATTTCAAGCAAATATGAGGGGTGCTCACAGAAAGTAAATATTCTATGCTTTAGTTTCCATGTTGGCCATTAAAACCAGTCTGAAAGAGTTCTTTTCCTCCAACCAAACAAGAAAATGCCACGTGCCCCACCCAGCTTTGAAGGCAAACCTGCATTTTGCTCTGACTACATGTGCAAACCTGATCTATTTATTAATTCAGCAACAGAACTAATTGATAAATCATTTCAAATAAATAATTCATCTGACAAAGGCTGTATCCTGCTAATAACTGAGAAAAGAAAAGAGGCAAAGCAAGACTACAACATGATGATGAACTGTTGATCTCTAGCAGTGAAAGGCAGTAACTCTGTAGCCCAGGGGGCATTTTCCAGGCCAAATAGCAGGGAAGGACCAACATCCCTGTCTGAGAAGGCATCCATGGCATGTTGAGGGAGATCATACCAGAGCTAAGGTCTGCCTCAATTTCTTCTATTTCAGTGTAGAGCCTTTACCAGGAGGATCCACACCTTCTCCTCCATCTAACTGGTCATCATCTATTACTCTCTGCCCCACCATCCTACATCTGCTCTGTTTTTAACTGAAAAAGCTCCTATTAGAGCCAAGTCTGGAGAGAGGAACCCCTACATCCCAGGAAAAATGATGGGCAGAAAGAAACATCCACTGAGAGGCATTTTTGAACCGCTACATAAAATGACAGGCTTTGTTTAACCCAAATCTTGGTCCATGCTGTGGCGCAAGTCATTCCACACAGCATTCCTGCTTGGAAAGACTAACCTCAGCAAAGCCACAGCTAATGCAAAACCTCTGCCTGTCTTGGGGCAAGTGAGCAGTTGACTGAGATTTCTCCTGCTGTCTTTGCCTTGATTGCAAATAAGAGACACGGTAAGAAAAGTGCTTATGCTTAAATTCAAGTGGCTGAACTTGTTGGTGGGGTGGGGTTTTTTTCCCCCTACTCTCCTCCTTTTTAAAAAGACATCCCTTAGACAGCTGAGCTAATAAAGTCCAACATCTTTGATGATAGTGATGCTAACAGTAGAAACAAATTATAGTGTTCAGAAAGTTTGAAAGACTGAAAAGAAATGCAGAATGTGTAACACCAAATTTGCCTGTCAAGTACTTTTTTTTTCTTATTACTGCTTGTTTCATTTTATTTTATTCTTAAAACTGATGTTTTTGCAGCTATCTGCCTCCCCATTGGAAATTCCAGGATTGGAGAGTACTGATTTGCAGCTTCAATCACTGCCTGACAAATACAGTCCCCACTAAATGAGAGCTGATCCATAACAGGTATTTCAAATTTTCAGAAGTCACAACATATCACCCTAAAGTGAAGCACTTCATTCACAGGACACACTCTTTTGCAATCAGCAAATACTTTTAATTTTATATTTTTAAAAAGCATTAAGCCAACTTCATATTTTGACTGCAAGTAGCCACATGCTTACACTGCCAGCATCATCTGGCTGAGCTGCTCAGGATTCAGCAGAAATTCCCTTAAACGAAACCAGCTGAGAGCCTGGCTGAACATTTAAATGTAACTCTGGCTCTCTACATTTGTTTTTTGTATTATTTTCACAGAAAAAAAAAAAAACACACACACACACACAAAAAAAAAAAACCAAAAACAAAAAAGGACCAGGCAGGTCCAAGCTTTCCTGCTCCACCAGATGACCAGTTATAAGCTGCCTTTTCACCTTGAAGATGGAGTGAAAGACCACCCAATTCCTCAGCAGGTGTAAGGTGTTTAGCAACATGTGCCCAGGTAATAAAAGCAGGGTGAGATCCAGGAGCATGGATGTTGTTTGCTGGCTTTTCCTTTGTGCAGCAGCACCTGCGTGGAAAAGGGCTGCACAAAAACCTGCCACCTTGGCAAAGGTGCCACCAAGGAGGAGAAAGAGGCACTGTGGGACACATGTTCATCATGCCTAGTATGACAGAAACTGTCCCACAAGACTCCACTGTTCTTAAAAGAAATAATATTGCCATGAATGATGGAGGATAGAAATAGATGATCTTTAAGATCCCTTCTAACCCAAACCATGCTACAGTTCTGTACTGCTATTTCTAGGTTTGAAACAGCAGAAATACTCTTTCTGCATTGAAGAAGTTATAACAGAACCTGGAAATTTGATTTCTTCTTGTTTTCATTTCACTGGTGCTCTCTGAGTGTTTAACGCAGATCTGCTCTCCAACAATGTGGTGGAAACAGCACATAAATGAGAATTTCTGAGAAAAGGCATAAACAAGAACTGGCTGAGCCCTTCTAAACATAGCCACAAATGACATCAAATTTAACAAAATGGTACAGAGAGAATTCAGTGATCTCCTGGTTTTCCACAGCTCTATAAACATCTTCTTCAGTTCTCTGGGTCTGTGTTGGTTTCTCACATCCTAAATTTCACATTGGCTTGCGAGTTCAAAAACAGAGCATAACTCAGCCCAAACAAGAGCACTTCCACCTGACTCTCTAACTCAGGCCAGATTAGCTTAAAGCTCAGCCCAGGTTCATCAAAAGGTTTGCAAAACCTCTGCCAGCTTGGGCTGAGCTGGGGTGTGTAATGGGTTTCATCTGCAATGACTTTCACCCAGTTTGGGGTTTGCTCACTGGAGTTTTCCCACAGTCCCCATTAGGGCTCAGATGGGAACTGCTGCTCCCCACCCACCTCTCTTATCTCTGCATCTCACAAGTAATATTATTAAGCTAATGCATGTACTTTGCTTTTCAGCCATGGGAAACAATCCTCCTCCTGTCCCTTTGATTTTCGTATTGAACATGAGAACACGAACCTAAATTTGAGGGTTGCAGCATATTTTATTGTATTGACCTCACCCAGGACTGTCTCACGGATAACAAAGGATATTTTTAGACCACACAGAACACTGAAGTTTTTTGTAGGTTGAGATAATTTGGTGTTTGATATTCACATTTAGCCTAAAGGTGCCTGGAACTGGTAAGCTCACAGCAATCACAGTAAGAGTTGGTCTCACCTTTGGTTCCTGGGGTCTGTACACTCCCTTAAGCACTTTTTTAAGGATAACTGTGCTTTGTGAGATTATACTCTATCTCATCTCTACCTCCCTGAGGGTGGGTGGTGCCACAGAGCAACAGAGAGAAATTAAGCCCAAGCAGAGCTGGCTGGCAGGAATTCCCAATTTTCGGCCTGGTACCCAGGCCAGTCCATTTGATGCTGCTCAGGTGGCTGGGTGCAGCCATTTGGCACAGTGACTCCGTGGGATTACCAAGGCGTCCTCCATGCCCATGTTCCTCATGGTGACCAACACAAAATTTAACCCAACACACCCAATCACACCAAAAGTGATACCAGCAGATGGGAGCAACTGGAATCCACTGCCCAGTAATGAAATACACCTGATTTGGGGGCTGTACAAGACAACTCAGCCTTCCTTCTCTCCCTGGGCTGGCTTTTTGCTAGCAACTCACACCAAAAACTTGCTGCTTGTTCTAAGAAAAGTGTCTAGAAAAGCAAATTAGGAATTAGGGGAAGGTTGCACAACAGGAATGGAAAAAGAACAGATTCAAGTCAAACCACAATCCAATAAAGAATTACCCACTTCAGCAAATGATGTTGACTTGAGTAATTGCTAAAAACCCTCAAGTAATAATTCTTCCTGACGCTATTTTTTAAATTTGGTGGTGATTGCTCTGGGAATGGTTACACTTTTACTGACATCAACATTCAAAAATCATCTTGGGTTTCTGCTGCAACATGCAAGAGGCATCTCTAGCCCTTCTGGCTCCCAAAGGGTTCTGTCCATGGCTTCACTTTGGACCACAGGTCTAACGAGTCTAAAGGACTCAAAGTCATCCAACAACCCAGCAGGCTCTTTCCAGCTGTGGCAGCCACATCCCCAAGGTGTTCTGGGCAGAAAAGTCCAGTCCTGTGGTCCTTGCAGGTCAAGTGAAAACCTAAAGACAACACCTTGTCCTCCCACAGGACATCACGAGAAATTTCTAGAGCTTAAGAGACACAAAGTTATCCAGGATAATCAGTTTTAAGACTGAATCAAAGCCTTGTATTCATCTTTCTATTCACTGAGTTGCAATCAAACTATAAAATGGGGAATAAAATTCTTTTCAGAGGCAAACAGAACTTGTCTTCGTAGTACTTCCCAGACTTTTAGGATAATGTTATTCTTCCTCATAGGGAGAGGAAGAACTTGTCCTTGTCACTTTTCTGCAAGAGATTTCCATGGGTCCACTTAAAAAAAAAAAAGCCACAGGTTATCATGGGACTTGCTTGGGAATTCAAAATCAAACCAATTTTTCCAGCACAAGAAGGTGTTTCTGTAAAACCAAAATTATCCAGGAGAAAATATTGATCTTTTTTTCTGGGGATATTCACATTACTACCAGGAAATGGAGTTATTTTCTACTGTGTCTGTTCAAAGTTAATCAGAAATATTCAGATGGTCAGAATGACCCTGAAAGGTTCCACATTTCCAGTGCCTTTCCTATGGCAGGGCTTGTCTTGCTCCGAGCTGTATTCCAGACTCCAGACTATGGATGTCACCATACAGCACCATTCTCTGAGCAGCATTCAGGGTCAGTCAGAGTGAATATAAAAATGCCAACATGAATTGCTGCTTTTTTTTTTTTTTTTTTTAGTTTCTGGAGTTTTTTTAAAATTTATTATTAAATTAAAATTTGCATCATTTCCTCTGGAACAAAAATAGCTGTACCTGTAACATTTAAAGCTGACCATTTCTGTGAGGTGGCCATTCCCATTTTTGTTCAACCAAGTCTTTAGTCCTTCTAATTTTTTTTTCCTAGGTTTTTTTTTTTCCTAACTTTCTAAATGCCCATTTTATCAGCCCTTTATTTTTCATGATGCTCCTGAAGGTGAGTAGATAAATCCCACAGATTCTGGTTAGGCTGGGGGACAGATTTGAAATGCCTGCATCTCCTTCTAACTTTGCTCACTTTCTGGGCTGTTTGTACTCAAGGACTCATGGAGCAGTTTGGCTCTACTTAACTAGGCACAAGAAACATATAAACGTTCAAACAAAATGGCTGGAGCCAGCAAAAAACAAACCCATGCACGGTTCCTGCAGTACAGAAACTCTAAATATTTCTGGCAGAATCCAACTATGTATGCTTATCCTCTACTTTACTTGTTTTCACTTTTGTTCAGTGAAGCCCAGACTAAATACAGGAACAATTAGACCTGGAAAATATTTAAACTATTTATTTATCTGCTATTTGGCCAACCTGAATGTTTAACATCAGCTATTTTTAGCTAGGAATTCTTTTTTTTCTTCCCTCCCTTGCACATCCCACACATTTTAGTGGTGAAGTTCCAGGGATCCATGGTCTTTTTCTAAAGGAGGGAGACTGACACTTAATACTTGGGGCAAGGTGAAGCACTGGAACACGGTAACTCCTCAGCACAAATCCAAGTCAGAAGTAGCAGAAGCTGGGTTTTAGTGTGATGTGTAAATACATATGTTAAATATGTTAAATAACATATGTAAAATTACAGCCAAACAAGGCAGCTCACTCCTTCCAATGTCACCGCACTCGAGACTCTTTCTTGGGAAATTTAGCTCTGCTTTTAGGATTTCTAAAGTATCCTGAAGTTCTGGGTGTTGCAGCAGGATTCTAAGAGAGGCCCAGGATTTAGCACTCTATTGGAAATCAGGTGGGAGTTCCCAGTGGTTCTTAATGCCCTTGGCTAGGAGATATTCACAGCACGGGGCCAGTATGCCCAGAGAGATATTTCTGGCAAAACACCAGCAGTTTATAGAATAGTTCTCCCTCTTGACCTGCCTGTGGTCCCAGAGCTGCTGGAAGGGACCATGGCACAAGTGTGGGAGCACATCCAAGATCTCTCCAGCCAGGCTCCCTCCCTCTACAGGCACAGAAGGGAACATATTGTTGAACACATCAAAGGGAAAAAAAAATGTTAAAAGCACAAATGGTTTTAAAGCTGTATAAATGTGAAATTAAATGTTCATTTCAGGTTAATCTCCCTAGACTTAAGGATAAAGTCCCTTAAACAGAGCAAACCCACCTGTCAAACCAGCTCACTGGGAGCCCTATCTGCCTGTAATGTCTCAGGACATCTGGCTACCTCAGACCTGCAACAGAATGCCTTCCTAAAAACTCCCCAAGAGCCTGAAAACCTCCAAGGTTTGCAGTCCTGGCAGAACTTTGCAAATGCATCTTGAAATTAAAGGTTGAATATAACAGTGGAGCTAACCTGCTCAGAACTTTTTTTTTTTTTTTTCCCCTTTGTCCTTTCCTTTTTCCTTTGTTTCTTAAAAACAAACCTTAAGACGCTGTTTTAAATTACCCATAAGTCAAATTGAACTCAGCCATGGATTGTGGCCCTGAAATGAGGATTTTTCTGGATGGGCAAAAACTATCACTGCACTGAAGTAATCAAATAAACTTATCACTTCTTCAGGCATCTAAGAAAATAATCCGCTGTTAACAAACAAAAAGATATTCAACAACTGATGAGAGCTTGTGCCCAGAAGTTCATCCAAGTCTTTATACAAGTTCTGCTTCCTGGAGAAATAACACAAAACTGGCTCTTCTTGCCCATTCCCACCTTTCCCTGCCCTTTTCCTCCCCAGTCTGTTCAGCAGTGCCAAGCCCTGCAGTTTGCTCTGGCTTTAAAAGGATGAGAAAGTGTTTTTAAGTAACAGAGACACTCCTGGGCAAATTCTCCCTTGGGAAATAAAATCCATGAGCAGCTACTTCATGTCACACGTGGTTTATGTGCCACATGTGGAGCTCAGGCCTGCGCAGCTCTGCCTGTGCAAAGCCAGCCCAGGTAAAATCAATAGGGGGGAAGGAAAAAAGAAAGAGAATTACAGAAGATTCTGCTTGTAGTCAAATCCAGATAGATTTAAAAAAAAAAAAATCCCTCAATTGAATAGATTTTGGGGCCAAGACCAGATGCTCATAAAACTTTGATAACGATAGGATGAAATATGCATGTGGGGGCTGGTTTGATAACGCTCCCTTCACATTCACCCAGTCCCTTCCTCTGCTGCCTCTTCCCAAACCAAAACATCCAAGTGGCGCTTTTCCACCCAGGGCAGGTTTCTGCCATCCTCCCACCCCCGTTTTCTTTATTTTTTTAAACACTTTGAGAAGCCTAGACCCAAGCTGGTCTCACCAAGTCATATGGCAAGGGCCTTCTCAGGAGCACTCTGTGATATAAGTCAAGCCTTGATGAACAGCAAACACCACCCACACACAGAAAGCAGGGGGGAACTGGCAGTGTTGGTCCAAGAGCAAAATTTTTCCATAACAAACAATTCCTAGGGATATTTCTTCTATTTACTGGTTCCCAGACTGCAGCATCTCCTTTCACAGCTCCTATTCTGCTGCACACACAGACAATGAAGGTTCTGAGTGTCCCTCCTGCATCCCAGAATGTTACGGCCACAGCAGGGATGATGTGCAATTTGGAAAGCTGCGATTTTTTTTCCCTGATTCAGCAGCACCACAATTCCAGAGGCTTGGTGGAGAGCAGACTGTCCAGCCTGGAGCAGTGCAGGTCTCCCTGCTGCCACCGGCATCTCTCCCATGCAGGTTGGCACTGGAAGGGACATGTAACACCAGCCTGAGGGAGTTTGGGTCCAGCAGGTCCCCTGCTTTGAGTGGCCTTTCTGCCAGGCTGAACGTTCACCCCAAAACTTGGCCCAGGAACTCCAACCAGCACACTCAGAGATAGCTCAGAAAGATCATCCTGGCTCTAGGGTTACATGAGCAACTAAGTTCAGACAGCAACATGAATTTACCCCCTCTGTCCTCCAGACAAAGTAAAATCCAGACATGGGAAATTGGGAAATGCCTACCCTTCAGCACAGCACCCGCCTTTCCCTTTCCATGGGTCACACCTACAGCTTTTGTTTTTAGATTTTGCAGTTTTGACAGTTAAAAATGCATCTATCAATTGGGAGCAAAACCCAAAGATTTTTTTTATTTTTTTCTTTTTTAATTCAGTAAACTGAAAACGCTTACAAATTGCTTCAGGCTGATGATATATTGATTTTCTAAAATAATACTGATTATTCCAATAAAATTGAAATCAATTTTCAAATGAAAGTGTTTTGAGGAGCAGTCAGATTTAACAGCCTGCACAACAAGTGCGTGCTCACACAATTGGACCCCCTGAGAAAGGAGTCAGCAGCAAAGGTTTGCCACATTCCCCTAAGGAAGCCACGCTGGAATGGGATGTCCTATACATCCCAACACTTGTACATGGCTCCAGCAAAGCAGCGTGCTCCTGGAACAAGGAATAACCAAGGGAATCTGAACCAACTCTGCTCTGCACCCCAGCTGCGGATGCCCCAGGTCTGAGCGGTCCCAACATCCACTTTAGGTGGAAAACACGTCTAAAGTGAGACTAAATACCCAGGACTGAGCTGGAAAGTCAAATTTTCCCATGTAACATGTCTAGTGCGTGGAGCTGCCTATGTACTTCCAGGGGTGAATCTCCGACAGCATTGGTGCAAGCCGGGCATTCCTGCTCCCAGAGTGGCGCTGGCCACCACACTTTGGATCCGCTAATGGGAAGGTCACAAAGCAAATATTAGCCAAAGCAATCAGGAACGTCAAGTGGAAATTCCCTTGGGAACGTGTCCCCTTATACCCCAGAAATTCAGGTTGGCAACTTGTGACAGGTACAATCTGGCTCCCATATGTCTCGCACACGGAGCGAAGGAATGTGTATCCATGCGCCTTCTATCACTATAACAACATGTCAAAAGAGCCACCTCTCAGCAGGAAGGCACACAGAAACACCACCAAAAAAAAAAAAAAAAAAAAAAAAAAGGAGAAAAGAAGAAAAGGATAAAACAACCCCAACCACGCAGCTCTTGGCACCAACCCTGGAAAACACACAGTCCTCGAAGAGCTGCACAGAGAGCAGAGTCTGCTCTTCCCATGGCTTTGCCACTGCTCTTGCTGGCTCCCAGGACCACCAGAGCTCAGCTCCATTCCCAGCATCCCACTGTAAGCACCACTGAACACCCTTGTTTAGTCCTACTTTATAAAGTTGATAAGTACTTTACAAACAAAAAGGTTTTCTCCTTCCTGATGCCTCCTTATAATTCCAAGTCTTATAATTCCTATCCAAGGCTCAGCTTGGATAGGGGAATTGGTTTGAGATTTTTGGCTTGAGGGCTTTTTTGCCATTCTATGCTAGCCTCTGAAGAGCAATTTCCCACCTATCAACCAAGGGGGAAGTTAAATAAGTAACACCAGCCAAAGCCATGCTCTTCCTATCACCTCTTCATGGCTGGATACTGGGTGCTGGAGCATGAGCAGGCACAGGTAAATTTGGCCTCAACCTCTATCCCTTTTGCATACTCCACAGAGCTGCTTTTTGCCATTTCCATTAATAAAGCCACTTAATTTGCCTCCAGTTTAATATCAGACCTTTTGTTTCCTAATAAACCTCTCTGTTCCTGCACGTAACCCCTTTTAAAAAGGTCAATGCCTTCAGTGATACCCCAAGCATGGCCTTGGGAAGGGTCATTCCCATGCTGGATGTCAGGCTTGGATGGGGAGACAACTGACTTCTTCTGCAGGCTTTCCAACAGGTACATGGGAGCAAAGTCTGATTTGGAGATGGCAGGGGTAAAATACAAAAACATTCATTTACTGCTACAGCTTAATTTCACCCTCCCTTTCTCCTCATTCTCCGGAACTGCTGCAGTGCTCGGGGCCAAATTTCTTTCCATCCATACAAAACCTTCTTTGTTTTAAAGACATCAACCCTACAGTCCATAGTTGGAGGGGGAAAGGGGTTATTTAAAGATTGGTGTCACTGTCACTGTCTCTTCTGAAGCAGGATCAACCTTGGGAACACACAAGCTTTACAATCACAAAGGCTGGAGAGACCAAACTGAGCAATTCA